>NW_025920130.1:1516022-1819531 GCF_902686445.1 Sciurus carolinensis | reverse complement strand
GGACTGATTTAGCAGAAACTCTTAAAATACAAATGTACTTCCCATTCATAGGAAAATTATAATGAAGTTACATAAATTATCTCATGTCAAAATAGTTGCGATTTTAGATTGCTGGACTGTCTTTCCCATGTCCCATTATATTTAAGAGAAAATGAAGATATGCAAGTAGCAAAATCTACTTGAAGTAAAAACAGTCTAGAATATTTTCTTTATCCAACTGTTGAAATGTATGACAGCCTTTCATTGTAATTATCATGGAAAAAAAGGAAAAAAAAAAAAAAAACTGAGAAAGGTGATCATTGGCAGTGTGTCTTTATTTCCAGCTCCAGAGATTATGGGTCAGCTTTATTCTGCATTATGTGTGCTCTAGCTATGGCTTCAGTTTAAACAGACTTTCATAGGACAGTGTCTGATTTTTATTCATATGTTTGTTTTCATTTTCAAAGCTATCAGGCCAAGATTAGGCAAAAAGCAAAAGATAAACATCTATGTCAGTAGACTACTTTTTTGTGCCTATTGCTGGTCTTTGCCATTGCTAATGAAAGGCCAAGAATATGTTTTGGGTACAGAAGTTGGGGTCCAAGGTACACCTATGTGTAATCCTGATAAAAACCTTCACATTTTGGGTAGAGGTCAAAAGTTCTACTTCTTTGGAATCAGCAGTAAGTGACACTAAATAGCATTTACACAAACTGCAAACCAGTACCCTAACACAGGGTGTCCTAAATATAGCTCAATCCCCAAACCTTGGTGAAGGCACCCTTGAAGGCTTTAGTATATGGTGCACCAGAAAGAAGCAAATAACAATTCTTCAAAAAATAATATATTAATCACAATTTTTCATATACTACCAAAACTAACCAAGGAAACAAGGAGACAAGGCAACATGAATAAGAATTATCACTTGCATGAGAAGATAACTACTAGCAGTCTGAAATTGGAATTGTGATGCACAACTTGAGACAACTACGCTTACTATGTTTACAAAGTAAAATATGTGATAAAAGCAGTTTTTACAGAAATTAAGCTATTTTAGGAGATTTATTTTAAGATTTTTAAAGAGGATTTCTAGAATTCTGAAACAAAACAGTCACAACTCAGAATGTAACAGTTGATTAAATTATTAAAAACTCCTGAAGAGGGATTAGTGGATTAGAAAATATTTGAGGTATAAATATCCAAAATGAAGGCAAAAAGAAATAAGAGCAGAAAATGGAGGGATGTTAAGTGAATTAGATAAATAACAGAGGCCAAAATTCTAGTTCTTCGAAATGCTAAAAGAATAAGGGAGTAAGAATAAATATATCTAAAATTTCCAAAATTAATTGAAGGAATTTAATTGTGGTTTCCAGAAATAAAATGAAATAGGACAAAAACCACCAAAGACAAAAACAATAAAGTCACAAGCAAAATTTATCACTATAACATTGTAGAACATCTAAGATTTTACTTTAACAAAAAAGCTAGGGGAAAAAGGAGACTATCTTCAAAGGAGAAATATTTGGACTCTCAATAAGTTTATAACAGAGAAAATAGAAAACAAATCCTAAGTGTACTGAAGGAAAAATGACTGCCAACCTACTCCAACTACCCCTGTGACCTTACTGAGCACATCCTTCAAGAACACAGGTGCCATCCAGAAGTTAAAAGGACACAGCCACAAGGAAAGTTGCTCTTCAAAAGGAAGGAAACTGTCATATGGAAGTTTAGGGATGAAGGATGAAATTTACAACAATATACATGTAAATAAAATATGTACTTTTGTATATGTTCATCTCTGTAAAATATATATGTATGTTTATGTACGAATATATTTTACACTCATTTTTGTGTATGTTCACACTATTGAGAATATGAAAAAGTATTCTTGTAAATATATGTCTATGTGTGTTACGTCTTTGGGAGTGTATGTATAAAAGTGTTCATATAAATATACAAATTCATTTACTTTGGAGGAGATACACAAAGTAAATTTACACTTACCTTACCTCTTACCTTGCTTTCTGTAAGAATAAAATTGCACTGTTTCCTATGTCAGTGATTGTGTTTGTAGTTTCTATTCTTTCTAATACTTCTACTGAAATCTAATTGTACAGTAAAATTTAACAAAACAATCACACTAACCACATTTTAAGTACTCAATCTCCTTATGTGGCTAGTGGCTATTATATTGGGCAACAGAGATACATAATATTTCTGAATGGCAAAAGCTCTATGCAAAGCATTGGCTCAATAAATGAAATAAAATTGTATCATACCTAAATAAGAAAAATGAAATAATTCTAAAATGTAAACACACAACGGTTGTTGTTTAGCATGTAAGAAGTTATTACCATTTTTAAATAAGTAAAAGATGAATAACCTGGCGGGCGCAGAGCCGCCTGAGGTGAGCGTCCACGCCAAGGAGGACGCCATGGCGGCAGCGGGCGGTAGCTGCGAGCTCCAGGCCTGCCCCGGCCTCGTGCGTGCCGCGGGGTCTGGCCGAGAGAGCGGCGGGGAGGACGGCCTCGGTGAGAGGACGCCTGGCAATAATGACTGGTTTCAGAGTTCCAGGGTCCCTAGTTTTGCTCAGATGCTGAAAAACAATTTGCCCTTTCAGCCATCAGCCCAGACGGTAACCACACCCACAGGATACTCCTCGGAAAGTTGCAGCTTGTCCAGTATGGCATCCAAGGTTACACAAGTGACCGGTCATTTTCCAGAACCATTGCTTTCTAAAGGTCTTTTGTCTATTTCACATCCTGTCCTGCCTCCAAAGAAAGTACCCAAGGAATTTATAATGAAATACAAATGTGGAGAGATGAATCTGTGTCAGCCTTGCACCAATTTGCACAAATGCAGCGGGTTCAGCTTGACCTTAAGGAGACTGTAACAGGTAATGTTATGGGACTATATTTTGCTTTTTGTGGATGGTTTTCAATGTAAGATTGGATGGGGACAAAACAAAAAGGAGTCTAGATCCAATGCTGCAAAATTTGCTCTTGATGAGCTTCTACAATTGGATGAACCTGAACCAAAATGTTAGAACCATCAGGTCCTCCTCCTATCCCTGCAGAACCTGTTGTTACACCTGAACCAGCTTATGTTTCAAAATGTATTATGTTTCATAATGTATTATGGTAGGAAAGTCCTTTGATTTTTTTTAGAAGATTAACTCAAAATTCTAATTAATATGCAGAGGTATGAAATGTACATTAACATTGTATCATTCAAACCTATTGCCACCTCTGTAAAATAAAAGGAAAATTTTCTTCTATGCTAAAAATGAGAGAAATAAGGAGAGGAAAGATTAAAGGAAGGCGTTTTCTCTTGTAAGGAAGATAGCTCAGTTTTATGTAACTCCTTTTTTGAAGAATTCTTTGTTTCGGTGGTCTTGCTATTAATGTAAACCAATGACTTTCTGGTGCTTGTCATTTGGCACATTCATTTCAAATAATATATTCACTTTTAATGCCAGCTACCAATCACTGAAGCCCAGGAAAGTTACAACTTAGTTGATGATACTAGTTGTGTGTTCTATTACCAGTTACTTCTCTGCCTACTTTAATTTCTTCATTTGTAAAATGGCCATTACAGTAAGTACCTCATAGAGTTATTGTGCAGATTAAATGAACTCATACTGTTAAATACTTAGATTAGTGCCTGACACAATAAGTGCTCACTAAATAGTAACCTTTATTATATTAAAATTCCTCATCACATTCAATATTGTAGTTATTATGTCCTTTTCCTGTTAGATTGTTAATCTCCTTGAAAGCAGAAAATTATTCTTAAATTTCTCCTTTGACAACATGTTATGCTACAGATTTTAAAGTTTATAATGTGAAAAAAAGCAAACTGTTCTTGCTTTCATTTTCCAAGCCTGGAAGTTAGGATTTAAATTTTTGATGTAACCTTTGTTTTCCATTGTCTTTTTCTGAGACAAAGAAAAAGGCTTCACACATTTGTATGCTTGCCATGGAGTTAAGGAACCAGGCCAAGGAAAATAAACACATTCAAAGGGCAAAATTCACTAGTAGTAAGATATGGTCACTTGACAGTCACAGGAAGTGATGAGCAGAAGAGCCATGAGGGATCAGTCCTACAGCAGTGATTTCTTAGTATGGGACGAGGCTCTTGCCTTGCAGCCTCTGAGACTAGACATTTTTAGTGACTAATGGGACGATTCTCAAGGATTGTCAATAACAGATTGCATTACCATGGGAAAAGAGGTCATAATCTATGAAGAAGGAAAATGTAGTTTTAATAAACAGTGTGGTTTTAAAGGCTCTGGTGTCAAGAGTCAAGTGTCAGGAAAGGGAGAGCAAAACATCACCCTTCAAACTTAGGGGTAAAATGGGAGATGTGCTAGTTTTGAAGAAAAAGGATTGAGAATGACAAAACTCTTAACACTCTTTGGTCCAGTTATAGAAATAGGCACTTCCGCAGTCTATCTACTTTGCTGTATAAGTCTAACTGTACTGTAGCTTTATTAAGAATAGATGGATATTTGGCTCTGAAAAGAGGTTCAAGTCACCCATGATGCTGAGTAACCCTTGAAATTAGCAACTTGTAGGAAAAGAAGGTGTTAACTGACATGTGTCATCTTGTCACCTCCTCCTTCATTCCCAATGATGTGTGTGACTATATTACTCCCTCAACAGTCAACACACATGCATAGGGAAAATGGTATTGTACTTCCTTCACATGTGTGCTAAGAAGAGATACATCGAGTAATTATATTCAGGGCATTTGTTATTTCTTTTAATATTAAGATCAAGAGGTATACTGGTGTATTGTTTGTGTGTTGGGGGGATGTTGGAGTCAAACCCTGGGCCTTAAGCATGCTAGGCAATCACTCTACCATTGAGCTGTATCCTCATCCCTATCCCCTGTTGGTATATTGATTGCCAAATATTCTTTGATATTTCTAAACACTTTCTTGCCAAATGCATAATTCTTATTCTGTTAGTACTAATTTTAGTATATTTTTCTATATCAAAACAAACTAATTACTAAGTGCATAGGATACGGTTAAATAAGTTACAGTACATTTCATTTTGTGGAACCACTAGAAAGAATGAAACAACACTTGTCTCTTTGATGTCCAAGATAAAGTAATGTGAAGAGTGGGGTTTAGCACACCCCAGTTATTATTTTTAATGATGCATGTTTATATTTACATATAGTTTCTCAAAATACCCTTAAGAAACTGGTAGTAGTGGTTTTGTACTTGGAAAGGGAAGCTTGTGAATGTATATACCTTGTTTCATAAAAAGAATTAAAAAAAATTTTAATAAAGAACATTAAGTGGAAATTGTATCTCCTGTACCGTAAGTTTTGTAATAGAGGTAAAGTGCAAAAAAAAAAAAAAAAAAAAAAAAAAGATGAAAAAAACTAAAAGGAACAATTCTTTCTAGTTCTGTTAGTTATGGTCTCAGGGCAAACCACTGTGCCCAAATTGCAAAAACTAAAAGGTGAATGCAGAGGCTTATGGATTTTTGAAGCAGAAATCCAGGGACACTAAGCTACGTGGGAACTAGTGTTGAGGTAGGAAAACCTAAATTATAACTGATAAATTCTGAAATCTCAGTTCATGCTTGAAAGATAACTCCAGGGAGACAGTTACTGTGAGCCCTTGCAGTTTTGTGATTTTACTTCCAGCAGCTGGACTAGCTTCCCTCCATGAATATCAGAAAAATTCTTTTGCACTCCCAGAGGGGAAGGGATAAGGGAACCATTTTAAACATTCCAGGTCATTCTGTTCTTTTTAACAAGGTCTGCTCTCAGGAGAAACTAGCCAGAGCTTAACCTTGTAGGTTTTATCAGTGCCTGGGAAAAGGAAAATGATCCAAGTTAAGACAGCTTCAACTTTCCATGTGATAGAAGGGAAATACCCAACACCAACTCACTTTGGCCATCCTGTCTCACCTCAGAAGAGAAGTAAACCTGGGAAGCATGAATGAAGCTCACAGCCCAGAGATTCAGGTTCAGTTAAAGATGGAGATGTCTATTAGGGTTAAAGAACACTTCCCCTCCCACACCTTTCTACCACATCACTTAGTTCTTATTTACAGCATTCCTATTTCCATGAACATCATGTGTAGCCATTAGCGGGAAAAAAAAAAAAATATATATATATATATATGTATATATTAAAAGCAAAAATATCAAACACAGTTTGAAGAGATAGTACCAGCATGAGGATCAGTCTCATATATGCAGAGATGTTAGAATTATCAGACCTGGAATTTGAAATAATCATGATTACTTTGCTAAAGTCTCTAATGGATAAACTAGCTGATTTGCAAGACTGAATGGGCAATGTAAGCAAAGAGATGGAAATTCTAAGAAAAACTAAAAATAAATGTCAGAAGTCAAAAGCCCCAAGGAAGAAAAGGAGATTGTATTTCATGAATTTAATGGCAGAGTGGGGAAGGCTGAGGAAAAATCCCTGAAATTAAGGATATCAACAGAAAATGGCTAAAATTGAAATGGAAGGGGGAAAAAATAAAGAAATAAAATCAACCAACCCAGGAATTGTGGGGACACTAAAATGTTTACATATATAGAATAAAAATTCCAGAAGGAGTTTCTCCAAATGAATATCAGACACCCAATTGCAGATGCAGAAAACTCGAGAACTCCAAGAAGATAAATAGAAAACAAAGCAAAACAACAAAAATACACAAAACCCAGGCATATGATTTTTAAACTATGGAAATCAAAGACAAAATATCCTGAAAGAAATCAGAGGAAGAACACACCTTACCTATAGAGGAACAAATGTAAAATTAAACCTAGTTTCTATTCAGAAACAATATACACAAAAGGACTAGAAATAAATGTATGGAGAGATGAGCCAAGCTAAAACAATGAAAAGAAAGCAGAAGTAGCTATAATAATTTCAGAGAGAAAAGACTTGAGATCAAAGGATGTTATCAGGAACAAAGAGGGGTATGACATAATGATAATGTGCTCAGGTATCCTTTATATAAATCCTGACATGTATGCACCTAACAATAGAATGTCAAAATATGTTAGACACTAACAGAATTATAAGGAGAACTAGATGAACCCACTACTTACAGTTAGAGACTTTAATAAGTTTCTATTAGAAATGGACAGATACAGCAGGCAAAAATCAGTAAGGGCATACTTGAACGCAATGTCAATTATATTCAGTTGATTATTGGTGGCATCTATAGTCTACTTCATTCAACATCATCAGCTTACATATTCCTCTTATGCTCACATGGGATATTCAACAAAATATACTTCATGGTCCAGAATATGGTCTATCTAAAACAATTTAAAGGAATGCATCACACAATTTCTGCTCACAAACTACAATGGAATTAAAGAAGAAATCAAATAGAAAGGTGAGTAGAAAAATCCTCAGATACTTGGAGATTAAATAATACTTCTAAACATCTGTATGAAAGGAGAAAAAAAATAAGACAAACTAAAAAATGCCTTAAACTAAATGAAAATGAAAACACAGCTTATTGAAGTTTGTGGGTTGCAGAGAAAGAATGCTTACAGGAAAATTTATAGCACTTGAATTTTTTTTCTAACATGTTAGAAAAAAAATACAAGTCAATAACCTAAGGTTCCACCTGAAAAAATTAGAACAAAAAATTAAATCCAAGGTAAGCAGAAGTAAAGAAAGAACATTAGAGTGTAAACCAATAAAATCATAAACAGGAAATCAACAGGGGAAATCACTGACAGTACAATCTAGTTCTTTGGAAAGATTAATAAAATTGACCTTAACAACTGCAACAATGACAACAACAAATTGTTATAACGACATCACAAGAGGAGAAATTACTAATATCTGAAATGAAAGTTGGTCATCCCTAAAGAGCTCATGCACATTAAAATATAGGAATATTAGGAAAACCTCTATGTCCACAAATTCAATAACCTAGATAAAATGAAACAATTCAAAAATGAAAGTTATATGAAATAGATGATCACATGTGGTTTATATCTATTAAATAAATTGAATCAGCATTTAAACACCTTTGTTAGCAGTAACTGCCAGGCCAACATGGGCTCACTGGTGAATTCTTCCAAACACTTTAGAAAGGAATCATATCAATTTTCATCAATTTATTTAAAAATAGAAGCAGAGGGGGATACTTCCTAATCCTTATAAGAAGACAACATTACTTTCTTAATGAAACCAAGCAATAGCTTTATAAGATTTGGAAACTACAGACTGATGTCTATCATCAACATCAATGTCAAATATCAGGCAAAGCATTAACAAACAAAATCCAAGAAACACTGAGCAAATGAGATTCCCTTACTTAAGGAGGACTGGAATTCCAAAATCAATAAATGGGCCTTGAGATGTAGCTCAGTGGTAGAGTGCTTGCCTTCATGCACAAGACCCTGAATTTGATCCCTAGCAACATACACACACAAAGTCAAAAATTAAATTAATCATTCATTGATTTGCCTAAACTTAGATACAAACACACTCAATCACATGACCATATTGACAAATACAGAAAAACATTTGTCAAAGTCCAGTGCTGCCCAATAATAAAAACTGTCAATATAAAAAAAGAGGGCAATTTCCACAACTTTCTAAGGAATAACTACAAAAACCAACAACTTAATGTCATTCAGGTTGACTATTCCTTTTTCAAAATGCTTAGACAGTTTTTTCTAGTCTGGGAATTTTTTTGCAGGGATTCGGAATATTTGTGTTACATAATTATATGTCTTAGTGATGAGATATAAGTTAAAAAAATGCTTTTATATTTTGTATATAAATAGCCTAAAGTTCATTTTGTATACATTTAAGTATTTTGTACATGAAACTAAATTTATGTACATTGATTCATCAGAAAATAAAGGTGTCACCATCCTACCACTCATGTCCTGGATAGCCTGTGGTGATTTGAAAACACCATCATTGCTGACTCTGAATTTATTTGCTACCAATTTGCAATAGTTTACTTATAGTTATTCACACATAAATACTTCATAGTGAAAATATGTCATATGTGTTAGTTAGCTCTTTCACTGTGACCAAAACACCTGGAAAGAACAAGTTAGAGGAGGGAAAGTTTATTTTGGTTCCTGGTTTCAGAGATGTAGTTCATGGGAATCCAAATCCATTGCTCTAAACCAAAGGTTAGGCAGAACATCATGGCAGAAGAGTGCTGCTCCATTCCTGCCGGTTGGAAAGCAGAGGTGGGGCTGTGGGAAGGACCACAGAAAAGATGCACAATCCAGTGATCCACCTTCCCTAGACATATCCCACCTACCTACTGATGCCCACCCAGTCAGTTCATTCATATTAGAAGGGACAGATTAAGTTACAGATCTCATAATTCAAACATTTACCTCTGAATATTCTTGCATTAGTACAGGAGCTTTTGAGGGATACCACATATCCAACTCATCACATCATGTCAGTAACATGTGAGAAAATAGTCATGTATTAAGCATAACTGAGCAGCACAGTAGCAGAAGGCCAGTACCAGATATTAACTAATGCAACAGCAAATCATAAAAACCTTCATCTTCACCTTTGAAGTTGTGTTCGTATTAAAATGTCACTGTACATTGTATTTCATTTTTAGGAAAGCAACAGAAGCAGAGAATAGACAAGGAAGCAAGAAAGAAATTTCCCTAGGGATGAGGAGGCATTCTGCTAAAAGGCTTTTTAAAACGTGTCGTACAAGATTCCCTGCCTCATTAACAACCGTTTTTGTCATGAAAGCCCATCTTTGATTTTATAAATGGACATGACTTCTCATTCTTTAATGAATGCATGCTGCTCCATCAATAAGCCCATCACACATTTTCACCATGTCACTTACAGGCATTTTTTTACTGCAGTATCAACAATGCCACACTCATCTTCACCAGTATTATGATCACCTTGATTCAGAACCATTTTGGTTATTTCAATCACTGATCAATGAACTGGAGCCTAATTGTTAATGTTAAAATTTTTAATAAGCAGTACTTACTGCTTTTTGATAAATTCTGAAGATATGTACTTTTTGCATATGTAAAGAGAGACTTTTTTTCCTCGTTTGACACAAAGAATTCTTCAGTAATCACTACCTGTCCGTGATCATGACTGAACATAGTCCTAGACCATTCACACACAACTGTGTTTAGTTGGTGTGTTTTAAGCATTGGCAACAGCATATTCAACAAATTGCATGATAAACTTTTTGCAAACCTTCTAGGTCTACACATCTGTTTACTGCTATAGCAAGCTGTTTGACAGGGTTTTTATATGTACTCTTCATTGATCTAAGGATACCCTTGCTGAATGAATACATGACTGAATTAATAAAGTCACATTTGAGGATAAGTGTATGGCATAGTCCTTTTTAGTGAGAATTTTTGCTAAAGGATGAATAGAACAGTTGTCAAGGAATAACCAAATATTGGAGTTGTCATCCAACTTAGCTTTCCTGCAGGGAACACAAGCCACCAATATAAAAATCCTTGTGAAAGTAATCAGAAACCATGTACTGGGTAATCTATGCATATTCATTAGGATAATATTGAACTGCTAATAAAATCACTTTTACAACAGAAAGGACACATGTTTTGTATATCAGCAAATTAACATAATGTTTGCTGCATTTGCACATCTTATCGCAGTAATTCTACCCTTAATTTCAATAATATCTGTCTCATCAACTGTATTCAATGCCATTCTGGGGCAATGACGACAAAACTGTACTATTTGTTCAACTCAATAGACTTGTTCTGGTGACAGATTTTCAACAGATGACCTTGGTAAACTTATCAGTGAGTTTCTCCACTGCTTTGTGATCAGTGGATGCTTTATCACAACAAATCTTTAAAGATGTAATGTTAGTGTCTTTCTTTAAACTGCAACAGCAAACTGTATATGCAGAGTTCTCTTAAATTTTTGGTTTATCATGGTAGGTACTTGCTTGCTTCATGATCAGTTCACTATTAAGTGGCATATGTTCACAGCAATGCTGATAGATTGACTCTATAAATACATATCTTCATTTTTAGCTTTATACAGTCTTATTCTATTTTTCATTAACTTTTAAAATTTTTTTGTTTTTTTTACATGTACATAAGTATATTTTGATGTATTATACATACATGGAGTATAACATCCTAATTAGGATTTCATTCTTATGATCCTACATGATGTAGAGTTTCACCGATTGTGAACTCGTATGAACATTGGAAAGTTATGTCCAATTCACTTTACTGTCTTTTCCTAATCCATTCTTCCCTCCCTTCCCTTCATTCTCCTTTATCTAATCCAATGAAATTCTATTCTCTGCCCTCAACCCCACTTATTGTGTGTTAGAATCTAAATGTCAGAATATTAGGCCTTTGGTTTGGGGAACTGGCTTATTTCACTTAGCATGATAGTCTCCAGCTCCATCCATGTACTGGCAAATACCATAAATTCATCCTTTATGGTTGAATAATATTCTATTGTGTACATATCCACATTTGGTTACTTCACAGCAAAGTAAATAATATGAACAGAGCACCTAGAGTATGGGAGAAAATCTTACCATCTGCACCTCAGATTAAGCATTCATCTGAAAGATATATAAGGAACACAAAAAACTTAACACCAAAATCAAACAACCCAACTAACAAATGGGCAAAGGAAATGAACAGGCAATTCACAAAAGAAGAGATGTGAATGGTGAACAAATATATGACAAGATTTTCAATATCTCTAGAAATTAAAGAAGTACAAATTAAAACTGCACTGAAATTTCATCTCACTCCAGTCAGAATGGCAATTATCAAGAATATAAGTAACAGTGAATGTTGGCGAGGATGTATGGTGAAGGTAGACTCATACATTGCTGGTGGAACTGCAAATTGGTGGAACTGCTCTGGAATGTAGTGTGGAGATTCCACAGAAAAGTTGGAATGAAACTACCATTTGTCCCAGTTATCCCACTCCTCAGTATATATACAAAAGAATTAAAATCAGCAAACTACAGTGACGCAGCCACGTCAATGTTTATAGTAACTCAATTCACAATAGCTGAACTATGGAATCAACCTAGGTACCTTTTAACATATAAATGGATAAAGAAAATGTGGGATATATATATATATATACACACACACAATGGAATATAATTCAAACAAAGAATTACTTTATGACATTTGCCAGTAAATGGACAGATCTGGAGACTATTTTGCTATGGGAAATAAGCCAATCTAAAAAACCTAAGGTTGAATGTCTTCTCTGATATGTGGATGTTAACATACAACAAGGGGGAAGGGGAAGAAAAGAAGTACAGTAGATTAGACAAAGATGAATAAAAGGGAGGAGGATAGGAATAGAAAAGATGGTGAAATGAATCTGACAAAACTTTCCTATGTACATGTATAAATATACCATAGTGAATCTCCACATCATGAACAATCATAAAACTGGGACCTTAATTAGAATAAGATGTACTCCACCTGTTATGATTTGGATGTGAGTTGTCCTCTGAAAGTACATGTGTGAGACAATGCAATAAAGTTTGTAGAAGAAATGATTGGGTCACAACCTTAACCTAATCAGTGAATTGATCCCTGATAGGATTAACTGAGTGGTAACTAGAGGCAGGAAGGTGTGAGGGGAGAAAGTGGTGCATTGGGGGTGGTGTTAAGGGGTATATATTTTGTATCTGGAGAGTGGAGTCTCTTTCTCTGCTTCCTGATCACCATGTGAGCTCCTTTCTGCCACACTCTCCTGCCCTTACCTGGAGCCCCGAGAATTGGAGCCAGCCTTCTATGGACTACGACCTCTGGACTAAGACCTCTGAAACCATGAGCCCTTAAACTTTCCTTCCCTAAAATTGTTCAGGTCAGATCTCAGACACAGCAGCAAAAAAGCTGACTAAAACCCCACGTTTGTACAAATATGTCAAAATATATTCTATTGTCATGTATAACTAAAAAATTTTTTTAATTTTTAAATGAAGCACAGGCTGCTGAACTGTGGGCAGGCATTCCAGGTATCTGTTGGTGATGTGCCCAGCCTGTTCTATAGGTGATTTGATTCTGCAGGTAAAACCCTTCAGGTTGTTCACATCTGTACTCTGTAGGAGTATTGAAGGATGCTCAACTTTCCCTGAGGCCATTTTAAACAGCTCTCCTTTTAGATATGCATATTTTAAATGGGACCTTCTTTACATTTTGTCTGGAACATTGTGAAAGGATCAAGTTTTTCTGTTCTTGGTTGTTTCTCATTAGAGGAACTTCTGAATTTGTAAAACAAAGGAAGTTGTTGACCACTCTGGAGTCAAATACAACCTCTTGATGTCTCAAGCTGTCACAGTTTGTGAATTGTAAAATGACAGAGGTCCACCAGGAATTAATGATGCTACCCTGGAGGTGGGGCAGGTGAAGGAATGCTGTTAGTTGCCAGTCAGTACAATACCTTGCTAGAAAGGGCAGTTAGGATTGTTTGAGGTTTTTGTAGGGTTGCCTTTTACTACTGATGACTTTTAAGCTACAATGTATATAAAAAAATTATTCTTTTCACATAATTATCATTTAAATATATTTAAGTGAAGTAAAAGTAAATTTCTAGGCTATCAAAAATTTTCTATGAATCTAAGCACATAAATAGTGGTCATGTAGAGATGTCCATAAAAGGCTGATAATGTAAGAAACTTTGAATAAAGATGAATGTTTTATAAATTAAAACTTCCACTGCTTAGTCAATGGTGTTTTATTTCATTAATATTGAATTTGCAAAATGAAATTTAAGTTACCCTCTCACTTTTAAATTCTGTAAATACTAAAATAAAATACTGTATTTTTAAAAATACATTAATTTTTCTTCTTGATTTTATTGTTAATTATCATGAACACAAAAACTTAAATTGAGTTTTCATTTGAGGTGCCTTTGGAGGTCAGTACTCACATTTCTTGAGACTGCCCCAAATATACCCTGAGTTTTTTAAAAATAGTTTTTAGTTTTCAATGGACCTTTATTTTATTTATTTATATGCAGTGTTGAGAATCAAACCCAGTGACTCACATATGCTAGGCAAGCTATCTACCACTGAGGCACAACCGCAGCCTCTGAACTCTTAAATTTCTTATGGAACAATATTTGATATGCAAGGATATAAGTTGTATTCCTGTGACTTATAGAATGATAAGTTAAGTAATCTGGTAAAATTTTAAAAATCTAAGAAAATGTGTACACGATCTCCAAGTCAAACTATAAAACTCTTATGAAAAAAGAAATAAATATTCATGCATAGGATAACATTATCAAGCTGTGTCTTCTTTCCAACTTTACCCCTAGTATAAACACAATCCCAATTAAAATTCAAAAAGAAAAATGTTATTTTGTCATTATTAGCAACCTGGCTCTAAAGTTTATAGAGAGACAGAAGACCCAGAACGGCAGCACAATATGGAAGGAGAACAAGTTTGGGGGACTCATAGTATTTGTCTTCAGGACATCCTGCACAACTATAGCAATCAAGAGTATGGTTTTGGTGAAAGACTAGACAAATAGACTGACATAATAGAATGCCCAGAAATAGTCCCACACAGATATATAATCAAATGATTTTTTTACTAAAGAGGAAAGAAAAATGCAAATGACACAAAATAGTCTTTGTTACATATGGTGCTATAGTAACTGAACATCCACGTGCAAAACAGATGAATCTACACATTAACCTCTTCATAAAAGTAAACTGAAATTAGATCACAAATATAAAATGAACAAACCTATAAAACTCAGATATTAAGGATAATACCTAAACATCCTTGTATTTGGTGGTCATTTTTTGCATGCAACATCAAATGTATGATCTATGCAATACAGAATTGATAGACTGGTAATCATTGAAATTGAAAAGGTCTGCTGTTTGAAAGATACTGTCAAGAGAATGAGAAAAAAAGATTAGGAGAAAATCTTTGTAAAAGGCAACAAAGTGTTACTATCTAAAATATACAGTGAGTTGTTAAAATTCAACAATACAATACAACCTAATTAAATCATATACCAAAAACCCTAACAGACATCTCACCATGAGAGTTATAATAGGTGACAATCAGATAAAAAGATGTTCCACATCATGTATCTTAGGAAAAAATGCAAATTAAACCAATAATGAGAAACAACCAAATGTCTACTAGATTGTCCAAATTCCAGAACATTGGCATCAAATACTGGTGAAATAGAGGCTTTTGTTCAGCACTGCTGCAAACTGGAAATGTTATAGCCATTTTGGAGGAATTTTTGGCAATATTTTACAATGCTAAATATACTTGTACATAGATCCAGCAAACAGCACTCCTTGATATTCAAAGGAACTGAAGCCAGCTATGTTGGCATTTGCCCATAATCCCAGCAACTAAGCAGGCTAAAGCAGGAAGATCATAAGTTGAAGGCAAGCTTGAGCAATTTAGCAAGACCTTGTCTCAAAATAAAGATAAAAAGAACAGGCAATGTGGCTTAGTGTTAGAACACTCCTGGATTCAATCATCAATACAACAGGAGTTGAAAACCTATTCACATTAAAGCCTGAATATAGATGCTAATCGAAGACTTATTTGTAATTATCAAAACTTTGAAGCAAGATATATTTCAAAATGTATTTCAAGAAGCAAGTGGATAAACTGGTCCATTCTGACAGTAGAATATTCAGTGCTAAAATAAGCTATCAAGACATGAAAAGACATTGAGCAAATTTAAAGGCATATTACAGATTGAAAGACTTTTAAAAGGTTACATGCTGTACAATACCAACTTTATGGCATTCTAGAAAAGGTAAAACTATGGGGACAGTAAAAAGATTGCTGGGAGCTGAGGGAAAGGAGACTGAATAAGTGGAACACAGGATTCTTAGGGCATTAAAACTACTGTGTATAATACTATAATTTTGTGTACATATTTTTATACATTTGTCCAAACTAACACAATATAAAACAAACAGTTATCCCTACTGTAAACTATGAACTTTGGGTGATGATATGTGCCAATATATACTCAATTGTAACAACTCTGTCTTCTTGGTTTGAGATGTTGGTAATGGAGGAGGCTATGCATGTGGGAGACAAGGTATGAGAAAAAAACTATACCTTCTACCAATTTTATTGTGAACCTAAAACTGCTTGAAAAAAATGAATGATTTAGGCACACATACACAAAATATAAATAGACATGTAATTAGAATTGCAAAGAATATAATAAAATGAGAGTTTTAAATTGACAATATTGGCAATTACTTTAATGTAGATGGATCTGTCTTTTTCTCATAAGAAAACCAACTGAAACACCAGTACATGAGAGATTGAAAATACAAGTCACAAAATATATCATGCCAAAAAGAAAAGAAAAAAAAGCAGGCATAGCTATATTAAGGCCTAATAAACTATTTTTTCCATATAATCAAGTTAATTTGTTTAAAAAAATTTTACATTTTCATTCATTATACACAAATGATGTACAACGTTTTGTTTCTATGGTTGTACTTGATGTATGATTACACAAATGGTGTGAATCTACATGTACATGTCTCATTCCACCATTTCATACTCCACTCTCTCATTTCCCTCTACATAATGTAAAGTTCCTCCATTCTTTTCTCATCCCCCACCCTCCCACCTCCATTATATGTCATCATCCACTTATCAGAAAAAACATTTGACCTTTGGTTTTTTGGGATTGGCTTATTTCACTTAGAATGATATTCTCCCATTCCATCCATTTATCTGCAAATGCCATATTATTCTTCCTTATGGTTGAATAACATTCCATTGTTTCTTTATCCATTCATCTGTTGAAGGGCATCTAGGTTGGTTCCATGGTTTAGCTATCATGAATTGAGCTGCTATAAACATTGATGTGACTATGTTACTGTAGTATGCTAATTTTAAGTCCTTTGGGTATTAACCAAGGAATGGAATAACTGGGTCAAAAGTAGGTCCATTCCAAGTTTTCTGAGGAATCTTCATACTGCTTTCCAGAGTGGTTGCCCCAATTTGAAACTCTACAAGCAAGGTATGTGTGTGCCTTTTCCCCCACATCCGTGCCAACACCTATTATTGCTTGTGCTCTTGGTAATAGCCATTTTAATTTGAATAAGATGAAATAATAGGGTTGTTTTAATTTGAATTTCTCTAATTACTAGAGATATTGACACTTTCATATATTTGTTAGTTGCCTGTATATCTTCTTCTGTAAAGTGTCCAGTTCCTTGGCCCATATATTGATTAGATTCTTTGTAGTTTGGGTGTAAAGCTTTGTAAGTTCTTCATATATTTTGGAGATTAGTCTCTATCTGAAATGCATGAGGGAAAGTTTTCCCCCAACTCTGTAGGCTCTCTTTTCAAATTTTGATTGTTTCCTTTGCCGAGAAAAAACTTTAGTTTGAATCCATCCCATTTATTGATTCTTGCACTTTGGGAGCCTTATTAAGGAAGTCTGGTCCTAAGCCAACAAGAGGAAGATCCAGGCCTACTTTTTCTTCCATTTGGTGCAGTGTCTCTGGTCTAATTCCAAGGTCTTTGATGCATTTTCAGTTGAGTTTTGTGCAGGGTGAGAGATTGAGGTTTAATTTCATTTACTACAAATGGATTTCCAGTTTTCTCAGCACCATTTGTTGAACGGGCTATCTTTCTTCCATTTTATGTTTTCAGCTCCTTTGTTTAGTAGGAGATAACTGTATTTGTGTGGGTTTTTCTCTGCCTCTTCTATTCTGTACCATTGGTTTGCCTATTTTGATGTCAATACCATGTCATTGTTTTACTATTGTTCTGTAGTGTAGTTTAAGGTCTGGTGTTGTGATACCTCCTGCTTCACTTTCTGCTCAGTGTTATTTTGTCTATTTGATGTCTCTTATTCTTCCAGATGAAGTTCATGATTGCTTTCTCTATTTCTATGAGGAAGATCATTGGGATTTTAATTGGAATTGCATTGAATTTCAATGTTGGAATAGCTATTTTAAAAATATTAATTCTGCCTATCCACGAATATGGTAGATCTTTCCATTTTCTAAGGTTTTTGTTAAATTCTTCCTTTAGTGTTCTGTAGATTTCATTGTAGAGGTCTTGCACCTCTTTTGTAAGATTGATTCCCAAGTATTTTTTTTGTTTTGAGACTATTATAAATGGAGTGGTTTTCCTAATTTCTCTTTCAGATGATTCATCATTTATGAATAGAAATGCATTAGATTTATGCATATTGATTTTATATCCTGCTACTTTGCTAACATAAGATAAAGGATTACTACAGGTAAGAGACTTCTACAGTCTATTAAAGTTCTATTTAAATTAAAGCTGAAATCATTTTAAATACAAACAAAATAGGTAAAGGATCTTCAAGAATCAGAAAATACATGTAAGAGACAAATTTGAAATAGACAATTTAAACATGTCTCTTGGTGACTGTTAGAACAAACAGAAAAATTATATCAGTACTGTTACAGAAGATTTAAATTATAAAGTTAACACATTTACCCTAACAGAAAAATTCAGAAGATCACACCTACAATACAGATGAAAAATAATCTTATGGACCTAGAGAACATTTACAAAAAGTATCCATGGAATGAAATATAATATATGACACATTTCAAAAGAGTTAAACCACAGAGAATTTTCTCTGATAACACCAGAAATCATTTTTCAAGTTTGCTTACCATCCTTACAGGTTTAAAAGTTAAGATATTTACACAAAAAAATATACTTCTTGGCCAACAAGATATGATAATTTAACTCAAGAATATTTTAATCTTTGTAAAATAAAAATTTAGAAGTCAGAGAAGAGCAAATTCAGTCTGAGTTCAAAGAAATAGAATACATAATTGAAAAGCAGACACATTAACAAGATAATCATGCAGTATAAAATATTAAAGGGAAAAATCTTTCTTTGAAAAATAACAAATAACAAATTTGGTAAGCAATGCTGAGAAAGATCAAGAAAAAAGGGAAGAGGAACAAATCTACCACATCAGGAATGAAATGAAAATAAAGATGAGCATCACCACAAACCTTACAGAGACAATGTTAAGGCAACTTTATTGCAGAATTTTTAAAAATAAAAAGTAAATCAACAATTTTGTCTATAAATACTATTTGCCAAATCTTATGGGTAAAATAGAAAATCCCAGAAAATCTGTTAAATATTTAATTTGCATTAGTAACTCACTAAAAATTCAACAGATGAGTTCACTGCTGAATTCTATGAACATATACGGAAAGTACAAAATAGCATTCCTCTTATTTTTTGTTTTCTTTTGGTAATGGAGATTGAACCCAGGGGCACTTTACCACTGAGTTACATCCCCAATTCTTTAAAATTTTTTCTTCTTTTGTTTAATTTTGGGACAGAAGCTCACTAAATTACTGAGGTTGGACTTCAATTTACAATTCTTACTTCAGCCTTCAAAGTCATTAGTAATATAGGAATGTGCCACTGTTCCCATTTCCTCCCTATTGCTTTTTTAATGCTATAGTCTTAATACTAAAATCTACAAAGGAGAATACAAAAAGTAACATTTTAATTTCCCGTATGAATATTAAAATCTTAATATTGAAACTTTACAATGAAATATTAGCAAACTCAATTTAGGCTTAAGATAAACACAGATCATTTGTTTTGCTTAGTTTTTCTTCCATGAATGAAAATTTCCATTTACACTAGAAAATATTCCTTTTTCAGTAAAAGAATAAAAGAAAAATCTATGTCTAAAAGAAATCCCGAAGAGCATCATCTAATAGCATTTGATATCTGTTTCCTGTAAGCATTCAGCAAGCTTGAAATCAAAGTGATGTTTGTTAATATACAAAGTGGGTCTAGGGAAGACAAACCAGCAATTATTCTATTCAACACTGAGGACTGGGAAGAAATTAACCTGACATCATTTAAAGATGTGATTACAATGTAAACAAATCAAAATCTTCACATAATTATGAGGATTAATAAGTGGGTTTAGCAAAATACCAGGACAAAGTTTCAGTATAAAAAATGATCTACATTTCATAGCCAGGAAAATGCTGAAATTAAAAGTAATGTATTCACAGACT
The DNA here is from genome assembly GCF_902686445.1 of Sciurus carolinensis. Taxonomy (NCBI): domain Eukaryota; kingdom Metazoa; phylum Chordata; class Mammalia; order Rodentia; family Sciuridae; genus Sciurus; species Sciurus carolinensis. The sequence continues at coordinate 1,799,500 of NW_025920130.1, read as the reverse complement.
GAGGCTATTACTCAATGATAGAACATTTGCCCAAGATCCTGGGTTAGAACTCAGGCTAATAAACAAATACAACAATAAAAGAACAACTGAATTATAAACCATGCAGAAGCAAAATCTAAAAAACAGGAGAGAAATATAAAGAAAATTGATTATGAAGACTAAAATAAATTCAAAGGACCCAGTTTATCTCTGCAAGGAAGACTAAGCATTGTAAAATGTCAATTCTTCCCTGAAATTTATCTGTACCCACAACAAAACTCCATAAATTTCTAACAAGGTTTTGTTTTTCAGGGATGGCTTGATGAACTGTTTCCAAAATTGAAGTGCCAAATTCAATGTCCTTAATGATGAAGGACAAGTTGGAAGAACTTTCACTTATAAAAAAGAAAGAGAAAGAGAAAGTACAAGAAACAAAAAGAAAAGGAAGAAAATCCTGATTTGTAATGGAAACGTAGTGATTAGAACATTGTGGTATTTAAAAGATTTTTTAAAATACTTGTCTGGTAACAGGAGCATAACAGTGACCAGAAACGGTACACAACTTACATATACATTTCCTATGTCACAAAGATGACACTTTATTGCAGTGGCAAAAAATAAATGTATTTCTTTAATATCAGTAATAACTTAGATATCACACAATGAAATACAACAATTCTTGGCTACATTGTAAACCCTAATCACTCCAGGGATATTTTAGGTCTCAAATGCAAAACTAGAGGTTTAAAAATACTAAAGGAGAATATTAATAGAGAAAAAAATTAACACATGATATAAATTCCTTATCACTATTAAATAAAGCTAATATCCCAGTTTCCATAATGTTTAGAGAATCTAAAAGGAAGATCAATAAGAAAAGAAAAGTGAGCAACACTCACTAGAGGTCCAATTGTATCTAAAAGATTTACATAGAACATTTCATCCAACAGCAGAATAAACATTATTTAAGTTCTTCAGCAATGATTGAATAGGAGTTCATTAAAAATTGGTATAATTTTAGTTAAATTTCCCGACTAAATTGTATATGATCTAGGAATGAACAGAAAAAAACTGGAAAATTCACAAATAATGTGCAAATGAAACAATTCTTTTGAACAATTTGAAGATAATTATGAAAACATCAAGACAATGACAATACCATATATGATATTTACCTAAATAAATCATACAGAATATAGCCTTATCAAAAGTTAATAGCCATGTATAATTCAACTAGTATCTTGTAAGAGTTGTGATTCATTACAGAAGATTTAAAAAAAAAATACCTGTTCAAGTATATTCACAATACTGCCATGTATATCAGCTAACATGTGCACTGGAGGGCCCGGGTAGGGCGAGGGAAAGGGGGTTAGACAAAGGATAGTGGACATTATTAACTACTTTCCATCCACTCTCTCCCTTTTCCTGGTAATTACCTTTTAGATGTCACTTTCTTCTTCATGAACAGTATGAAAATAGGGGAAACTAATATTAATAACCCTCCACCACTGTAGTGCCCAATCAATAGGTTAACTCCATTGGTCCAAGGTTAATCTTGTTTCCCTTATCACATTCACCAGTTCCCTTACCCTGGGATTTGCTGGTCAACACAGCATTTCCCTTGCAGGGATTGGTTCAGGTGTAGAGATGGAACTGTATTCAAGTCAAGGAAATAAGAGGGGATTTTCAAATATAAGCTTCACAAAGGGAAGTTTTGTGGATCACAGGAGAAAGTCACCCTGTGAGACACTCTTATTTTGAATACTATAGTGTTCTAAAGCCATTTATTCCCCATGAAGGAATCAAGCATCAATGTGAACTAAACCAAGAAGAGAATTCAAAAGAGGGCATCTCAGAAAAACAGCAGGAGAAACACTGGGTTGAGTGTCCCTTGAGGCTTGATCACCCTCTAGATTCATTTACAAGAATCCATGTTTCCTTATGGATTTACACATTTGAGTGGAGTGGCGAGCTTCTTGCATGTAATACCCTCCACACTAAATTACTACTCTGCTGTGACTTTTTTGATCATGAATAATAGATAATACTCTTGGCTACCAGATTTTTTTGTTGATCCTATACTTTTGCATTTTCTCTCAATTCAAAGCTTTTGAAAATGCTTAGAATTCCCTTTGCAATGTCACTATTCTGTAATTTTTTTATTTTCACTATTCTTGATTGTTTTATATGACCTAATTTCACGTAAGATTTGTCTTTCAAGTTTTCAAATGCCCTAACCCCCACCTTTTCCACAGAGTCCTATTTATTGTAATAAAAGGGACAGATTGGGACATAGATGTTTCTTATTGAAACGTAACAAAACAGCATAGAACTGTGTATTCACTGCCATGGGCTAACATCAAGCACGTCATCATTATCCTACTGACCTTGTTCCAAAATGTCTAAATAGCACAAGTCAGTCTATATATCAGTGAATTAATCATTATATGTACCTTAAAATTCATTTTTTTAATACTCTGCTTTCTCTATCAGTTCTGGGTAATGTCTCAGATAGCAAGGAAATAAATTCTCTATTCTTAGCCTTTTGTCAATATATGTCTCCAATGACAACATGAGTTCTCCAGAAAATTTTAGGAATATTATCAGACTTGTGTGAAGTGAAACACAGAATTGACACTGCCAATATTGTCTCCCAAATCTTCTATACCGATAACCAATTGCTTAAAGCACCAAATGAGTCGTGTGTGTGTTGAACAGTGATTTGTCTGTATCTCTATAGTATGTTGATTTTAGTTCTTTTGGAAAAATACAAAAGGTATGGAATAGCCAGGTTCTATAGTATCTCCATTACAAGTCTTGAAGAATCTCCATCCTGCTTTTGAAAGCACTTGTAGCAATTTGTAGTCCCACCAGCAATGTATGAGTGAAACTTTTCCCACATCCTTACCACATTTATTATTTATTTTCTTGATAACTGACATTCTGACTGAAGTGAAATAAAATTTCAAAGTAGTTTTGATTTACATTTCCCTGATGGTTAGAAATGTTGAACATTTTTTTCTTTTATTAGCCTTTTTTTTGAGAAATATCTGATTACCTCTTTTGCCCATTTTGGGTCTTGTTTTTGTTTATTTTTTTATTTTATTTTTTGGTGTTAAGTCTTTCAGTTACTTACATATTCCGGATATTACTCTCCTGTTGGATGAGTAGTTGACAAAGATTCTCTCATTCTGTAGGATTTCTCTTTATGTTTTCAATTATTTGCTGTCCAGAGGTTTTTTAATATGATGCTGTCCCTGTTATTGAAACTGATTTTATTTCTTAAGCTTTAGAGGTCTTGTTGAGATAGTTGGTGTCTGTATCAATGTACTGGAAGGTTGGGAGTATGATTTCTTCTAACAATTGTCAAGTTTCTAGTCTAATTCTTATGTCTTTGATTCACTTTGAATTTTGTGTGGGGTGAAACAGATCTAGTTTCATTCTTCCACATATGGATATACAATTTTCCCAGAACCATTTGTTAAAAATTCTGTCTTTTCTGTAATGTATGTTTTTAGCACTTTCATTGAGTTTTAAATAAATGTAACTATGTTGGTTTGTCTCTGTCTTGTATTATATTCCATTGGTATTCATGTCTATTTTGATGGCATATCTCAATACTTTTGTTACCATAGCTCTAAGGTTTATTTTGAGATCAGGTATTGTGATACCTCCAGCATCACTTTACTTGCTCAGGAATGCTTTGACTATTCTGAGATTTCATGTTTCAAATGAATTTTGTACTGTTTTTTCTAGTTCTGTGAAAGGTATCATTGGTATTTTGATGGGGATTGCATTGAATCTGTATGTTGTTTTGTTAGTAGAACCATTTTGACAATATTATATCTGCTCATCCGAGAACATAGGAAATTTTTGCATCTTATGAGTTCTTCAATTCCATAGTTTTCATTGTGGAGGTTATTCACCATCTGTTAGATACATTTCCAACTATTTTATTTTTTTGAATTTATTGTGAAGGGAATAGTTTTCCTGATTGCTATCTCGGCAGAATCACTGTTGCAGTATAAGAAAATGATTGATTTATGTATCTTGATCTTGTATCCTGTTACTTTGCTGAATTTCTTTATCATCTCTAGAAATCTCCTGGTGGAAATTTTTGGGTCTCCTAGATATATATATGGTCATGTCAGCAGCAGAAATAATTTGACTTTTTTTCTATTTGTATCCCTTTAATTTTCATCTCTTGCCTCATTACTCTGACTAGAATTTCAAAAACTTTGTTGAACAGAAATGGTGAGAGTGGACATCCTTGCCTTCTTCCCAATTTAGAGGCAAAGCTTTTAGTTTTTCTCTATTCAGTATAATGTGGCCTTGGGTATCATTTTGCCTTTACAATGTTGATGTAAACTCATTTTAGCCCTTGTTTCGTCAGCATTTTTAACATGAATGGATGACTTTTATTGCATCTATGTAGATGAGCATGTGATTCTTGTCCTTGATACTACTTATGTGTTGCATTAATTCATTTGATATGTTGTATCATCCTTGCATCCCTGGAATGAGACCCAAGTGATCATGATGTACTATCTTCTTATTGTGTTTCTTAAAGTGGTTTTCCAATATTTTTTTAAGAAATTTTTTTCCACAGGTTTAATGGTTGCACTGAATCTACACATTCTCAGATCACATAACCTTTATACAGTATAGTCTCTCCCTTTAAATCCTCACTTCCTAATTCTTCGAAGTAGTCATACAGTTCAATCTTGCCACCAGTCTCTAGTCATCTTGGTTTTTGGAAGCTTGTTGTCTGGCAGATTCCTCAAGAAATGCTCATGAGAACACTGGTAACTAAGTTATTGCTTTTATCTCTTTCCTGTACATTTAAAAGGTGTTTTTCTGAGAATAAATCTTTCTTTTTCTTTTCTTGAATATTTTAAATCAATCACTCAGCTTTCTTTTGGGGTAAAGTTGTACTACCAAGCTAATAATTCAATCTATTTTATAATTCATCTACTCTTTGAATCTAGATTCCAAAAGAAGGTTTTTTCTTAAATTTTAGTGTTTTTACTATAACATCTATTTCTTAGTTTGGGTTATTTTGAGTTTAGATTTTTTAGGCATATGGTGGGCATTTTCAATTTGTGGTTTCAAATCTCTTTTAAGTTAGGAACGTGTTCTTACATCTTTAAGATTTATTTTAGTGCTTATAAACTTTGGTTTTCTTCTTTAGGTATTCCTATTATCTGTATGTTAGGTCTTCTTAGCCATTCTTCAGTATTTTTTCCTTGCAGCAAATCACTGTCATCTATTGATTTGGTTTTGATGTTTAATTTTTCTCTCCATGTTTTTGTCTCTCATGTTTTAAAGAATTGTTTCTTACTCTGTCTCCATTTCTAAAATAATTTTCTGAAAATTTCTAATTGTTTCTTGAGTGTTATCTCAGTCAATTTAATTTTGATTTACTTTACTTTTCATATTGCATGACTTAATGACAATAATTCATTTGGAATTTTGCATAAATTCAAGGATATTGGCCTATAGTTTTCTTTCCTTGATGTGTCTCTGTAGTTCTGGTATCAAGACTATACTGGTTTCTTAAAATGAAGTTGGGAAAGTTCCCTCCATTTCTACTTCAAGGAATAATTTGATGACGATTGGCATTAGTTCTTTAAAACGTTGGTAGACTTAGCAAAAAAAAAAAAAAAAAAAAAAATACAGCTGGTCCTAGGATTTTCTTCATTTCGAATACCTTTAATTGGTTCATCCATCCCATTGCTTAATATTGGTCTGTTTAGGTTTTCTTATACTCATGGTTTAATTTGGGCAGGTCATATGTGTTTAGAAACTTGCCAGTATCTTCTAGATTTCAGTTCATTGAATCATTGAAGTGTAAATTTTCAAAATATTTTTTCATCATTGCATTTCAGAAGTGTCTGTGGTGACATCTGATTTTTCATCCTTAATTTTGTTGATGTGGGTCTCCCCCTCTCCCCCTCCCTCCCTCCCTCCCTCTCTCCCTCCCTCGGTTAGTTTGGCTAACTGAGATTAATATTCTTTGTCCTTTAAAAAAGCCAAATATTTGTTGCATTGATCCATTTTATTATTTTTAGTTTCCATTTCATTAAAAATATCTGATCTTCATTATTTTGCTTTATCCCCACTGATTTTAGAAGTATTTTCTTCTTATGTTATCCCACAAGGCCCAGAAAAATTGGATTATATACTTGGGGTCTTTATTATTTTAATGTACATAGTCAATTATATAAGTTTTCTTCTTAGAACTGTCTTCACACTGTCCCAAAGATTTTGATATGTTTTATCTCTGTCCTTCTTTGTTTCTAATTTTTTAATTTCTCCTCTCACTTCTATGATTCTCATTCAAAGCTACAATATGATTTCTAGGTGTTAAAATGTTTTATCTTTATATTATTGATTTCAAATTTTATTCCATTATGATCTGATAGGTTGCAAGGAAATATCTTGTTTCTTTGTATTTTCAAAGAGTTTCTTTGTATCCTAAAATGACCTATTGTAGAAAGTTTCATGTGCTACTGAGAAGAAAGTAAATTCAGTTGTTGAGTGAAGTTTTCTATACTTTGTCAGGTCCATTTGATTAATAGTGTTTGTAGTTCTGAAGATTCTTAGTTTATATCTGTATGACGTATCTCTTAGTGATAAACATGTGAAATCACCAAGTATGATTGTATTGTGAACTATTTGATTTTATATTGAGTAGAATTTATGTACATCAATATCTGGGGCATAAATGTTTACAATTATTATACTTTCTTCTTAGGTGATTCCCTTAACCAGCATGATTCCTTTAACCAGTATGATTTTCTTTGTCTTCTAAATAATTTTGGCTTGAAACCTACTTTGTTTGGTATAAGCATAGCTACTTTGGCTTACTTTTGGTCTCCATTTCCATAGTATATCTTTTTCCATTCTTTCACCTTTAGCCTAGGGATTTCGTTGCCTGTGAGGTGAGACTCTTAAACAACACATAGTTGGGTTTTATTTTTTAAATTCCTTCTTCCAATCTGACTTTTTATTGAAGAGTTTAGACCATCTGCGTTCTGTGTTATTGCAGAGAGATGGTATTTTATTTCCTGTAACTGACAATTTCTAATAACTAAGACTTGATTCTCCTTTTACTGACTAATATGTTTCACCCCTCTGATGGCTTTTGTTTTTATTTTTTCATTTCTTCTGCATGCAGTATTGAGTATATTTTGTAGTACAGGCTTAGTGGTTATAAATTCTTTTAGTTTCTGCTTACCATGGATGATTTTTGTTTTATGTTTAACTCTGAAGAATAGTTTTGTTGAATATAGTAACTTTGCTTCACACCCATTTTCTTTCAGGGCCTGGTATATACATATTTCCTTTAAATGTGACTCTCTTTCTCCTGCAACTTTTAAAGTTCTATCCTTTTTCTATATATTAGGTATTTTTGTTATAATGTTTCTTGGATTTTTTTGATCTTGCTCATTTGGAATTCTAAATGCATATTATATTTGTATTTCCATCACATTTATAAAGCTTGCATTTTTTTTCATATTATTTCATTGAAAAGATTGTGCACTCTTTTCATTTCTGTTGTGGTGTCTTCAATGCCAACAACACTTATATTTGCTTTCTTAATGTTATCTCAGATTTCTTGAATATTCTGGTCATGGTATCTTAATATCTTTTCTTTATTTTCAAAATTATAAGCCTGATGCATGCCAGTAACCACAGCAGTTTGGGAGGTTGAGGCAGGAGGATTATGAGTTCAAAGCTAGCCTTAGCAATTTAATGAGGCCCTAATCAACTCAACAAGACCCTGTCTCTAAAATATAAAAAAATGGCTGGGAATGTGGCTCAGTGGTTAAGTGCCCCTGGGTTCAATCCCCAGTACACCACCACCCCCAAAATAAGATTATATACTTTGTCTTCAAATCTTGAGAATCTGTTTTCTATGTGATCTAATTTATTTGTGAAGCCTTCAACTCCATTTAAAATGTAACTTGTAGTTTTGCCCTTCTTGGATTTCTTTTTGGTCACTTTTCAAAATCTCTCTCATTGAAATGATCTTATTCTTCCTGCATTTTTTCTCTTAGGATGTAAGAAATGGAATTTTTTAGTTCCTTGAATATTTTAACTGAATTATAGATGTAAAAAGTCATTTTTCTTATATTTTCTCCACTATGTTGTCAATGGATCAGTTTTTGATGTTATGTTGACTGATGTGGTTTTATCCCCTTGCTTTTCCACAATATTTTTATGTCTACTCATCTGTTCGAATGATTATCAACTTGTATGCAAGAAAGATTGAGTGAGCTTTCTCTTATGTGTCCCAGGCTGGGTGAATATCAAAGTGTTGCTTCGTCTCACTCAACGTGCATCCTCTACTTTCCTCAGTATCAGCACACTTCAAGAGAAGATACTAAATTCTATTACTGCAACCACTTCAAAACAAAGTCATGTAATAATAAATCTTGGCAGTAGGGACTTTAACATGTTCTCTTCTAATCTAGATATAAACTATAGCAACATTCTAGAAAAGGTTAAGAAATTACTAAACTATAGTAAAATCACTATTATATTATACAGGATCTGAAAATGGGAGAAGAGAAAAAATTTAAAAAATAGTACAAACCAAAGTAAAGAAAAAAAAGAAAACAGGGATGGTAACTGGGATTTGAGGAAAGAGCAGGTAAAGCAGGGGAAAAGAGAAAAGAGGAAATAAGAAGTATAAGCCTACGCTGAGAAATCAAAGATTCCAGTTATTGCTTGAAGACATTAGAAGAAATACAATCAAATGGGCAGAGGGTGCAGTATCAAATGACAAGGGAACACCTACCAATTCAATACAAAACGTGACATCTATAATACCTTATTTGACATTAGGACTACTGATGATAATCCATGATGAAGTAGAGAGATTTCTCATTCAATATTCCTAATTTAGATTTCATCAGGTTTGCAATCTTTAGTAAAAGCTCACTACTCTCTGGTTTTACTTCTTTGTTTTCCTGGATATGGAGTTAGTGATCACCTCTGATATGATTCAGAGAGACCTCTTTGCTCTTTGGTATGTCTGGGTGCTTACTATCTTTCTGTTGGGTCAGAGAAGATTATCCCTAATTGTGACTTAGCAGTCAAGTTATTCCCTTTGAGGAGGCATAGACCTGTGTGCCCTCCTGAAGGAATGCTGTGAGTATCCAGGGCTATCAAATCTACTGTGAATTCCCATATGCATATTTTGGAGTATGTGTAATGTGGTAGTCTAAAGGTACTGTTATCTATTTGATGTGGCACTGGATGACTCAGCTTCTGCTCCCTCTATCCACAGGTTGCAGGTCTGTAGGTTTGTATCTGTCACACAAGTTGGTGTTGGTTCCTGTTAGGTGCTCCTCTGTAAACCCCTTTGTGGGGTATACCACCATTGTGTGTCCCTGGGTTTCTCTGATGTCTGCTTGGAGTTATCCTCAGGAATTGTTTTCTATAGATTTTTACATCTGAATGCGAGTTGAGTTAACTGGAAATTCCGGATCTGCTAGAGGAGCTGAAGCACAGGATCTCCTCCCTGGTTGCCCTGCTTTTCTCAGTCAGTTCTTATTTGTCACCCAGGGACCGCAGTCTGAATGCTTGCAGGTTTTTGTTGAGTGCAGAGACATAGTGTGCAGAGTTCAGGGGTGTCATGCTGACTGCTGTGGGATACTGTCCTCCCCCTCCCCTCTAAAGGGGCTTGTTGGCTGTCTGCAAGTGTGGAACCTGTAAATGCAGGTTCTCTGGGTGGTAAAGAAACCTCTATCCTGGCTGGTGTCCATCACTGGAGTACCATTCCCATGAGTGAGATACAGTGTCAGCATCTGAGCTCCTACTGCCAGTGGTTGTGAATCATGGCTGCCCACTTACCTCTGCTGAGACTTCTGAAGAGTGATGCTATCTAAGTACTTGGTTGCTATCTAGAACTGTGGGGACTGTGGGTGCAAGTTCTACTGTGGGTAGTCTGTAGCACAGAAACTTCCACCCGGGCTGCTATAGCTCACTTTGGTTTTACCTGTCACCTTGATGGGTAGGATGCCATTTGACCCATCTTTGACTAAACTTCTGCAGAGACTGAGGAGCATTGGGTTGAAGTTAGCACTCCCCAGGAGTGATTAGTTCTCAGGTCAATTCCAACCCATTCTGCTTGTCCTTAATTGATGGGAGGTAAACTTCCACTAGCAACAACTCCTCTCCGAATTTTTTTCTATAGGGATTACTGAATTAACTCATTTCAAGAGCATTTTCCAACTTTACTTGTTACTATTTGAAGATGGAAAAAAAAACTGTTCATTTCATTTCTTCTAGGAAGGCTGGCCAACTGTGGCTGCTACAAAATGTTTGTCCTGCCTGGCACAGTTTTTAGCCCACAATTTGGGCTAAACTGATTTCCTTCTCAGTTTTTGCTGGCCCTGTCCCATTTTAACTTTCTGTTTTTCTTTCCAACTGTTGTTATGGAAGCAAACCTATGGGCTTTTCTGCTTCTGTTTTATTTTCTTTGTTACCCTCCCCCAAGACCCTACCCTGGTCAACATTGTTACTTGAGATTTCTTTTTATTAGAATGTATAAGATTTTTATAGGAAAGTAATATGGACAACAGAAACTGATTAATTTTACTTCCAAATGCATAGTAGTTAGTTTTATCAGTCTTAGCATATTAGATAGTTCCTTATTTCATATTCGCTAATGTTGTGTACAGTGAGGAAATCTCTCCCTACCTTCAGTTCCTGGCATAGCACCAGGGTTGAACTTCTTGTGCTATCCCAGTAATTACAGATTATAATCAAGTGTCTCAAAATTCCCTCAAGAAGTTCTTGGAAGAATCTGAAGAATCTTTATGTTTTCCTATATGTTAACTAAAGAAAAGTTCCCATGAGCTGCTTCTTTGTGACTCTTAGCTTTTGGTTTCATTTATCTGCAATAATAAGCAGACAATCATGTTTGAATATGTAACTCTGCTTACTTTGGATGAATGATTTCATGTACCTATTTGCTTACTGTGAAAACATTAAATGTGAAAATCTCTGCAAATATGGCCACCATATTTCAGATGCAGAGCTGCTACTGCTATTTTGCATTTTCTCCAAAGGATACTACTTAATCATTATTTCCATTTAGTCTACATTTTTGAAAACTACCTTACTTCTTGCCAGTAGGTCATTTGTTTGCGCCTCAGACCCAGTCCCAAGTTGTCTACTGCTCCATTGTGGTGAAATCCCTGGGTCTATTTTTAGATGATATACTTTGAGGGGCAATCTGTTATGGGATCAGTATATACATATAGACTGCTATTTGTTTGCCTACTAAAGAGGCATAATTACAGTGTACAAAGAATTAGAAAGGGCTTGCAAATCAAAAGCCAATTGAAGAATATAGAGCAGGAGGTAAGAAGGGATGACATGATTCTCACTTATAGGCTGAGAGAATTCAATAGGTTTAATCATAACCCAAACTGGTTCCAAGAGATCAGAATTCTGGGTGAACTTCTTATGAAGTCATCTGTTCTTGCAAATCACTTATTTTCTTTCAGGTGCTCAGTCTTATTGTTGTAAACAGAAGAATCAGACTTCATTATTTTTTTTGTGTGTGGGGGGGTACTAAAGACTGAACCCAGAGATGTTTTTCCACTGAGCTATGCCACCAGCTCATTTTATTCTTTTATTTTGAGACAGGGTCTCACTAAGTTGCTTAGAATCTCGCTGCATTGCTGAGGCTGGCCTTAAACTTGCCATCCTCCTGTCTCAGCCTCTCAAGTAACTGGTACTACAGTCATGCATCACTACCTGCTAAGAACAGGGCTTCTTTACCATCTGTTCCTTACATGAAAGTATGGGGTACTATATCTTAGCTAATATTAAAATAATCATAGAACTGGGATAAGAATTCTATTCTCTAATTCAAAGAATCTCTTATGCATCCCTTGCTCAAGACAATTTTCAGGGGTCTGAATTCATAGCAACGCTTATTTGGACCTAATAGAACACCTTAGCAGCTACATGGGAAAGATGGAGAAAAGATGAAAATTATCAAATCTGAAAATATCTTCTTCTTTCCTCCAAGATAGAAGCAGTCATAAGATATTGAGTTAAGAATGAAAATTCCAAAAAAATACTATGGCACAAGTATAAATTTTACATATGTGTTAATGAGTTCTTACCCTACCATCAGACCCCATTACCTTTGTTCTCCAGACAGACTGACGTAATGAGGTGGGCTAAATGGAGTTTGACAGAGAAAACTGAAGTGAAGGCAACATGAGATGTATAATGCACAAATTTAGTAAGAAACAAAAAACCTGTTCTGTACAGTCATAGTTTTTGGAATTTTCTATGTTGTGAGAAAAATATTGGAGATCCAGTGACAGGGGATCTTAACCTGTAAGACCTGTGATGAGGAAAGAAATAGACTTAATAAATATAATAAAACATTTTTGTATATACAGAAGAATGTAAATGTTTATAGTCCTATGAAAAAGTGATTGTATAGTCAAAAAATATAGGACTGGAGGATAAAAATAAGATTTCATGAACATAAATATTTCATAGATTTTTTGTTAAAGGCAGTTTTTTTTATTTTTAAAATTTCTCATAACTGATTATAAATACTGATACATATTTGCTTATAGTTTGTTTCATATAAAAGGGCCATTAAAATTCAGCATCAGGTTACACAAAGCACTGCAACATTCTTCCCAAGATCCTAGAACCACATGGAAATATACAGAGAATTGCTCCAAAAGTACTGGTTATTGAAAAGAGAGCAGTGTGAGGATTTAGTGATTAAATGCTAGGTAAGGAATGACAGAAAAATAGCATCCTCACCCTATTGTAATAAGTAAGGCATCATGGATTTAGGCAAATGAAAATATAAAAATATATACATATATAATTCTCATCTCTTAATGCATGTTTTAATGTTAATGAATAAGACAAAACACCTTCATAAGCTTTGTGCTTAGAGGTTAACAGATACCAGGACCTTGGAGAAACAAGGAGCTAACTTGCATGAGAAAGAGAAAGAACAAATTACGTTACCTTTGTTCCTGATCCTGAGAGGGAGCAGAAAATGGAGAGGAACTGTAAGAAAAGGAATGAATACACAGGAGAAATGAGAGGAAGGAAAAATAAAGAAACACTGGATTAGATGAGAAATGACCATGAAATTCTCCAATAATTTGGAGACTGAGAATTATTTTAACATTGGCAGATTATTCTGTTCTGGTTTTTGGAATATTATCAACTGTTCCATCTTTCACCTATCCACCCCAATTCTGAAATCCCAAACATGAAATATCAGTGAATTCTAATCTACTCAAGGCATTGTAAAAATCTTTCCCCCCATTTGAATAAAAATCTTGCCAAATATTATATACAGACAAGAGATAATCCAACAAGGAAATGGGGAATTGAGAAGATGAAGAGGACGTGAGGATATGAAAGCTGAGAACTGGCAGGAATTTTGGAGCAAGATAAAGATTTCTGCAGGACACTGATACTTTTTCCAGATCTTAATAGGAAGAGAACAGGCTAAGTTTGCTCCATACTTCAGTCTGCCATGGTATCTTCCTGGCTAAAGGGCATATGGAACCAACTTAGATGCCCTTCAACAGATGAATGAATAAAAAACTTTCCTCTTACAGTGGTGTATTAGTGAGACTTTTCCACTGCTGTGACCAAAACAACTTACGAGAACAAGTTTAGAGAAAGAAAAGTTTATTTGGGGACTCATGGTTTCAGGCTCGAGTCCAGATGGCTGACTCCATTCCTCAGGGCCTGGAATGAGGCAAAACATCATGGCAGAAGAGTGTGGTGGAGGAGAGCAGCTGGGAACATGATGACAGGAAGCAAGGAGATAGGAAGCTCAGCTCACCAACTATAAACCACAAAAGGTGTGCTCTCAGTGACCTACCTCCACCAGACAGACTACTTGCTTGTAGTCACCACCGAGTTAACCCCTATCAGAGGATTAATGCACTGATTGGGGTAAGGCTCATAAGCCAATCATTTTACTTCTTAGTCTTCTTTCATTGACTCACACAAGCTTTTGGGGGACACCTCACATTTAAAATCTAACATGTAATTATGAAAATTAAGTGAAATAGAATGCAGCTGTTTCACTAAAGTAACAAACACAGGTAACAAAATGTAATTTTTCTGCTCTGTTCTCCCGCTCTAGAGAACGGTGGGAATGAAGTCAAAGGACATTATACATGCCTGTCTAAAGTATATCCCCCCTGCATTTCCTTAATATTATGCAACTCTATCATACATGGAAATACAAAATATTGCAAATTTCAAGGAGAAGTTCTGTACTAAAGAACCAAAATATTAATTACATCATCCAATTAATATTACTATTAATATTCTGGGTGAATTGGAGAGAACCTGTGTTATTGTGCTGAACTATAAACTATGCAACCTCTATAAGACTACTGGGAACTGTAGTGAAGCATTCTATTGCTGAAGTTCATAAAGATTTATTTTTTCCATATGAAGAGAAAGTAGATGTTGTCGATATCTATGGTGTAATTCAACAGTTTAATTTTAATGAAACATTTCAAATTTGTCCATTTCAACTGAATTTATGTGAAACTACGTAACATTTTATGAAAATTGTTACCTATAAGATTTGGACATTAGCGGGCACAGGGGCACACACCTTTAATCCCAGTGACTTGGGAGGTTGAGCCAGAAGGATTGTGAGTTCAAAGCCAGTCTCAGCAGTTTAGCCAGGCCCTAAAAAACTCAGTGAGACTGTCTCTAAATAAAATACATAAGAGGGCTGGGGATGTGGCTCAGTAATTAAATGTCCTTAAGTTCAGTCCCTGGTACCAAAATAAAAATATTTGGACATTAGTAAATAACAATAGCCACTTTAAGCATAGGTTAAAGATGTTATTTGTGAAAAAATGGTAAAAATTGTTTAAAAATCTGAAACTAATTTTACACATCTGAGAAAATATTTACAAAGTGCAGACAGTCCCTTTTTTGCAAGTTCCCTAACATACATTTTGGTGATGATTTAGTTTAATAAAACCTGTCCCCAAGAACAAGGTTAAAATTTCAGTTACCGTGATATATTATCTATGAATAAATGGAAAAAGTACAAACTTAACTGCTGTAGCCCTTTAGTCCACATTCACTATCTAATTAACTGATTCACATCATGACAAATGATCAACTGCATCACTGTTTCCAGAGTCTGTTGGTGGTTGGTCAGTGTGCATCTGTTATTTATTATGCACACTGACAATAAAGTGTGTGTTGCCTCCTTGTCTACTGGGGATAAGCTTGTTGATATTTAACAACGAAAAGAGGAAATTGGTAAAGGTGAAAGTACAGTGAGAAAGGAAAAGTGAAAGTGATGAAAGTGAAATATGAATAAAATATAAATTGGAATTATAAAAGGAATAGCTGTTTAGGGGAATGCTGACTTATCTGATGTTCCAGAGACTATATATGCAGCCAGAAGAACTTAGTAAAGGCCAACTTGTTAATGTAAATGTGGAAAGCATTGATAACGTAAAAGATGTCCCAGAGAAAGTGATAAAAAAGGTACAACATAAGAGACTCTAAATTATTTTATGACACTGGTAGTATAAGTTAAATATTAGAAGGTGATCCAGTCTTAAGAGGATGACAGTTTACCAAGGCAGAGAAGATACTTGCACTTCAAGATTAGTAACAGGAAGCCAAGTGATATTCAAAAGAACTCAAAGTTCATCAATAAATAGTACCAATGTGTTCAATTATAATGTACAAAATATTAATTTTACTATTTAATTTTCTTATACATTTGAACCTATTTTACTATTTCTACAAAAAGTAAAGATCATGCATAATCAGAATGTTTCTCATTGGTTAATATGATGCCCTTGTGTGATTTCAGGTTGCACAGGCATTTTTATAGCCCCATGCTATTGTGCAAAGTGAGGACTGCTTGTAATTAAGACATTAAAAAGTATAAAATGAAACTTGTACCTTGGTTTCACATTTTAGATAAAAGATGACCGACTCAGGGAAATGTCTTTTTCTTCCAAAGGGCATGAGAAAACCTAAATATACACTTGCATATTTTCACATTCTTTCATCTCTGTAGGATTATCCAATGGTGCAGTAGAGGCAGGAATTCAAATGTAATCCCCCCTCCCCATGTTTTTAGAGGAGAAATTTAATTTACATATTTCTAGGTACATCAATAACCAAAAGGTGGCCACTGAAAAAAGTTAGGAGGACAATCTTCTCCCGGTATCTAGCTGGCCCAGGATTGCAAAATAAAGATCCACGTTCCTTATTCTCTACACAAAATGTGTTTTTAAAAAAAGTGAAAGATCGGGCTGGGGAGATAGCTCAGCCAGTAGAGTGCTTGCCTCGAAAGCACAAGGCCCCGAGTTCGATCCCCAGTCCCGAGAGGGGAAAAAAAAAAAAAAAAAGTGAAAGATCTAGGGAAGTATACATAGAAAGCAACAGTGAAAAGGGGGAGGGAAGGAGGGATGGGGGAAGAGAGTCCCATCGCCCTCTACCATCCAGCCCTGGAGCCCCTGAGGCTCTGGGGGGCCTTGACATGGCAGGAGGCAGCTGTCAGCTCTGAGCTCTTCCCCAGTTAGGAATGCCCCTCTGGGGGTAGCCAACAAGAATTTCTGTGGCATTGTGGGCTCAATGGGGGCTCCCAGGCCCAAGTGGGCCCACAGAGGGAGCTGAGCAAGCACTGTGGCATGATGTCATCTCTTAATCCGGGAATTGGGAGGCTAGGGCAGATCCAGGGTCTCACGAGGTGCATGTGTGAGGATATTCATGGGGACAAGAGGGGACCAGAATGGAAGTCTTTGGGGTCTCTGCAAATGGCCATGGATAGCAGACACAGCCTTGTCGGCTGCTAGCCATGGGGTAATGCTATCCTCCCCTGTGACCAGATCAGCTGCCACCAGGGACTGACTGCTACCCCTGCTGGACCAGGTGGGTGTGGACTGGAGGAAGACACCTTTGTGGCCCCAGAGTCCTCTGACTGGGGGAAGGGTGGCTAGCTGGCTCCCGGCACCCATCCGTAGTGTGCCTGGGCCCCCGAGGGGCACGGATTTGAGGTTTTGGCTTGCTCCTTTGGAAACGGAAAAGAAAGGAAGAGAGGGAGGAGGACATAGAGGAGGAATAGGAGACAGAGGTGGCAGAAGACGAAATCTGGAATGCTTTTGTGTTAGGTGCCCCTGCTGATGCTGTCTGCCAGCGGAGAATGGGGCTCCTCAGGTGCAGGATCTGCCTTGGAGAAATTCATCTCCAGGATGTGCCGCTGTAAGTGTCATACCCACTCTTCCTGGATGGAAAGGGGGCCCTGGAATTCCACTTCTCAGAACCTGCTCTTGAGGGTGTAGATGTTGCCAACAAACTTGAGGAGTGATGTTTGAGGACGTCAGGGCACCAAGGAGGGGACTGGCCGCACCCTGGGTGGAGGCTGCTCTAACTCTAACAGCTTCCGATGCAAGTCATTGGCCTCCTCGCTCCCCTGACCTTAGAGGTATCTGGGGGACGGGCTTGCGGGCGCTCAAGTTTGTTGATATTCTGCCACTGATGTTCCTCAGACTTCATAGTGCCTGGCGAGCTGGCTGCCAGAGGACGCTCACCGCTGTCAGCTGCCTGGCCAGCCTCAAGCCCTGGCTCCCCACCAGCACTGCAATCAACCAAGGCCAGGCCCCCAGATGCCAGCCCCAGGGGTGGTCGCTTGCCATGGCCAGCACTGCAGAACTTCTTGGTGAAGAGGCGGCCGCCCTGGATGGAACTGCGGTAGGCACCCACCTTCTGGGGCTGATGCTTGATCCACTTGCTCAGTGTCTAGATGGGCGAGCCGTTGGCACACCACTCTGTCACACCAAACTGCCGCAGGTGTGCCCGCGCATGGCTGGCCAGGGATTTGCAATTTTCAAAGTAAATGTCACAGAGCTCGCAGCAGGCCTCGGTGGAGGAGTGGGAGACCTTCTCGTGGAGGGTCTTTGCCTTGAAAGGCAGTTCAGTCTGGATGTAGGTCTTGGCCTTGACCTCTGTGGGGAGGAGACAGTCCTCCTGCAGGGGCCACTTGGCTGCCACTGATCCCAGGTAGCCAGTGGCTGAGGGTTTGGCCCAGTGATGGGCGTCAGGCTGAGCTCCCAGGGAACCAGGGCTGGCCCAGCTCCTGGTTTGCCTGGCCGGCCAGCGAGGGGCGAAAGTGGTGGTGGGGACTGTCCAGGCGCCACTGTGGAGGACCCATCCTCAGCCACGGCAGGAGCCAGGTCTCCGGCTGGCTGCTCCTTGCTGAGGCACCGCTTCTTTAGGATCTCCCGCAGCGTGTTGATGGGCAAGCCGTTGACAGACTACTCAGTCATGCCCATCTGCCCCAGATGGGAGTGTGCATGGCTACACAGGCCCTTGCGGTTCTCGAAGAACTCACAGCAGAACTCACAGCGGATGTCTCGAGCTGGCTCTGGGCCGAAGGAGAGGTTGAGAGGAGATGGCTCCACATCAGAGGCCCAGAAAATGCCGGTGGCTGCGGCGGCTGAGAGGTCCTACTTCCCCCAGGTGCTGGCCTTACCCGCGCCTTCAGCTTGGACTTCTTGACCGGCGGTGGGCAGGGAGAAAGGAGAGGGCCGCAGAGGCGGGAGTCGGCCGCCCCAGCTGGGCCAGGGCTCTGTGCCCGTGTGGGATGCAGATCTGGACTCGGTCCCTCCTGATGAGCCTGTGGAGCACTTCGATGGGGGATCCCTTGGCATCCAGGTCGCTGACTCCCAGGTGGCGCAGGCGTGGCTGGACAGGCCCTTGCGGGTCTCAAACCAGGCACCACAGAGCTGGCAGTCCAGCTCTCTGCCCCCGTCACTATCTAAAGTGAGATTCAGGGGCCCCTCATCCTCAGACTTTGGGGAGGCTGGCCAGGGACTCAGGGACAGCTGGGGGCTCTTGTCCTCATTCTTGGGGGTATGGGAGCCAGTCAGGGCCAGCGGTGCCTTCTTGAGGAGCAGAGAGCTGGGTGGGTGGGCCAGGCTCTTGGTTGAGAAGCCAGGAGGAGACTTGATGGCTTTGTTGACAGCAGGGGTGTCCAGGGGTTTGGCCAAGGTAAGCAGACCTGGCCGGGTAGCCCCAGAGACCAATTCTTTGGACCTGTTGGCCTTCTAGGCCTGGCGGGCAGCCAGAGGGCAACATCAGGCAGGCCCTTCTGCTTCATCAGTTCATAGAGGAGGTCGATGGGGTCAAGACTGCTCTGATTCCGCCACCCGAACTGCTGAAGGTGGGAACGTGCGTGGCTGGACAGGTCTTTATGGGCCTCAAAGCAAGCACTGCAGACCTCACAGGTGGTCTGGCTCTGGGCCTTGAGGTCCAGCAGCTCCCGTTTGTTGCCATGAGGAGCTTCGCTGCTCAGTCGACTAGCCACCTGCTCCAAGGCCCCAGGGACAGGCAGGCTCTTCTTAGGAAGCAGGGGGCCCCCAAGTCCATGGCCACCATTGTGTGTTCCTCAGAACCCAAGCCCGGCGGGGGCGCGGGACAGAGCCCAGGCTCCAGTTTGGCCTTGGGCTGGTTCCGCTGCGGTCTTGGCGGTGGCGGCAGGGTCATGCACCAGGCTAGGGAGATGGGAGGGCGGGGGCGCCCCCTCGCGCGGCCCCGCTGCTTTGTTCTGGGCTTTTGTCACTTGGCACTGGGCGGTGGAGGCTGCCATCTTGGCTCCCGCTCACTGTAATTTTTCATTATCTAAATTATATAGCTTAGAAATATAGTACTGAACGAGCCTGTATCTGTCAATTTGGTAATTTGTTTTAAGGTTTCTCACATCTAAGCTCAACCTTTTAGCACCATACCTGTCCCTGAGTGAAGTTGGGTATCTAAGAACTAAAAACTCACAAATAGGGCTGACTAATTCTAAGGTTCAAACCCTTTCATAGAACCTACTGATCTGAAGTATTTCCTTCTCTTTAGTCCAAGTCCATGGATTCAAGTTTTTCTTGGATGTTAGGAAAACTACTGAAATGAGTCACTTTCTCGTGGAAGTCTGGTAGGTTTGAAGTGTCTGGTACTTGTGTGGGGATAGCAGTTTCCCTACACCCTCCTTTTCATAACTTTTCATCATGCTTTTCTGGATTTACCCCGATACCTGGATTTCAAAGTTCACCAAACCATTTTAACCATTTTTTAAAGGCACGTCAAAACAGGGAAAGAAGAGTTCAAGTTCACATGATTTTTTGATGGTATAATTTAAAATATTTGCATCTCATACTCTAAGGAACTCAAAAATAATCTGATATACTGAGCTTTTATGTTTTGAGTAGAGAGACCCAGGCAAATCAGTTTGATGACTATTTACATGACCTATATTAAGTCAAAAAAGTAGCTAAGTGACATAATAAAATTTAAGTGATTTAACACAAAAAAAGCTTTTTGTAAAATTGAATTTGGTGTTCTTGAGGATTGAGAGGACTGGGATGGGGTTCTGCCCCATGTAGTCAATAAGGTTTCAATGTCTATCACTCTTCAGGGCCCAGTCCTGTTGCCAGATGATGAACCAAGAAAAGGAAGGCATACCTATTCCTCATTGCCTTGACCTGTAACCCACCTCACTTCCAGTCATATTCTGTTAGTGATAATGCATCATATATACATCCTACATGTAAGGGGTGAGATTCAATCTATTGATATACCCAGAAAAGAGTGGGGGTATGGATTTTGGTGAACATTCACTTCTTTATATGGCCCTTTTTATATACAGACCACAGAAAAAGCAAACAGACCCAGGGTCAGTCACACCATTTGGGTAGTCAAGTGTAAAATGAAAATTAAGGACTCCTTGTTAACAGCAAGAAAATAGATAGGAATCCCTTTTTTGTAAGGGGTTCATTATACATTTTTATATTACAAATTACAAAAATAAACATTTTTCTTTTTTTACCCACTCTATGTTTTTTTACCCACTCCATGTTTCTTAATTTTTAATTTGCCATTTCATGTCTTCCTCTTTGAGTCACTGAGATACTTTTAGGGTTTATATATAACCTCATAGGCATGCAGAGTTCTGGTCCAGATATCAGTTGCATGCAGGACTCAATGACTGAGGGTGCCCTGTCCTACAACTGCTTAACCAATGTGCCTTGATGGCCATTGGTGGAGAGGTCAATGTCCCTTCCACTCACCCTGTCACCCAAACTGCTGAAAGATAAGTGACCCTCAAAGGTCTGCATCCAAGGACATGCTTGGTACCTGGATCTGGGGACAGCTGGATTTCTATATCCATGGAATCCCTCACCAACAGCTGTGGGGCTGCCCAACTGATGTTGATAGAGTGTCATCCCGAGGCACTGTGGAATGTGCTTGCCCAACCTGGAGTCTCCTCATGACTGAGTTCCTTGCTAGGGGTGAATGAATAAAGTGGAATTCAACCTTCTAAAGAAAAGAGAACCCAATCTCTATTTCAGAGGAGTTATAGCAATCCTGGGGTAGAGGAGGAAAGAGTGAGGCTAGGAAAACACAGACTCCAGGGAGTGTCAGTGGTCGAGAGTCTGCTGGGGAGACAAGGAGTTAGTAAGAGATGGTATTATCCCTAAGTCATGATTGCAAGTCAATGTTCTATTGTCCCACTGGATTTACCTACAAACTACAAATTTGTTGACAAAAATCATTGATAGTCAGACAACTACAGAGTATTAATTTTCTAAGTGAGGTCCCTGTTCAACTCCACCAGTAATATACCCATGAAGCCTGCCATGAACAAACCACACTTTTTCCATCCCAGGCTCCCTCAAATATGCTGTCTGTTGTACCACAGGGGCTCGTGCAAAGGGGGGTTGAAGGGTGCAGTGTCAAGAAGCACACAGACACTGGGAGTCAGATAAGAGCAGGCTAAGGCGAGAGCTGCCGACTTGTTTACTGTGGAAACAGCACGCTCTTATTTGGTTCCTATCCAATCAGATGACTGCACCATCTTTAAGCCAATCACACAAGGGTTTTGTAATTTGCCCCATGAGACCTTTAGTATATTTTTGTCTTACATTCCGTTTCTTGAGAAGGTAGTTCCATAAGTTTAATTCATTACTCAATATTGCCCAACAATTGTTATTGGAAAGGTAGCCTTAAGATGCTCCCATCTTGTCCCCTTCATCACCCTATTGTGTCTGCGTGGAGGATGTAGGTCTGCAAAGCTTTTAACATGGTTGTCCTTTCAAAATCAATTTGTGAACATTTTGCCCAAGGTGTTTATAGGGTAATTTCTTCTTTCTGAAATTATATTGTTTCCAAAACTTTGGTAGAATAAGGAATTATTTCTAAGTTGTTTCTTACAAGAGGTCTTCCATGATCACTCCAGATGGAAAGGGCTCTCCCTTTAATTAGGTGATTTCCTGCAAGTGACAGTGTACGTGTAAAAAAAGTCACCTTTGGGAATTTTCAAAACTATCTTTTATTAACCCTCATTCTGTACACTGAAAAATATCATAACAGGCATATGTAGTTTGAAAATTTGATTTTTCTGAAACATTGTCCCTATCTCCACTGTAGTCTAGACTTTAATGACTGGCCTTTATGCAGACACCTTTTTTAAGATCAATTATGGGCTAGTTTTCAATATATTACATTTGTGCACGTGACAATCTCTCTTCTGGACTGAATACAATTTTCTCCCAAAGAAAGTATCATTTATCTATATTTTTTTCATAATGCACATACCCTTACCTAGCACACATTGGGTATTCAATAGTTGTGATTTGGGTCAGTGAATTTAGATTAACAAATTTTGCTACATAGAACCTCAAAAGGAAGTACACATAAGAACTTAACCACAACTGGTCATGTAAAAATTCCTTTTAGTGTGACTGTATATCCCTACATCCTGTCTGAAATAAGATGAGTTAGTCTTTTTATTTGGGGAAAAAAAAAAAAACAGTATGAGCATCAATATTTTAGGAGCTTGACTCTTTTTGCAACCTGAATCCTCTAACAAGGTACAAAACCTGCATGCCATGGCCCTGTGTGTGTGTGTGTGTGTGTGTGTGTGTGTGTGTTTTATGTGGGTCATTTTTATCTCAGACCATTTTTTGCTTGTTTTCATGGACTAGAAAAGATTACCATTTTAGAAAGTGGACACATAATTTCAAAGTTGTAGGGATCCCCAAAGTCAGATTGTATAAATGTTTGCACATATTCTTAACAGAGTACTCAGACCATTCGGTATATTGTTTGCCTTGGAAATAGTAAAGTTCCTGGAGTTAGCACCCAGCTCCCATGATTCCCATAAAAACCAGGCCGCTTCTTCCCTTTCCAATGCTTTATGTTCAAATAGCATCCATCAAGGGAAACTTTGGACTGATATTGCTTTGCCTTTTAATTCATTGACTAAAATATACATGAGTGAGAAACTTAATGAGTTGGCTTTTACAAAGAATTTCTCAAAGTGATAAATTATAATACATTACTGTAAAGTTCAGACTTATTAGAATATCAAGGTGATTCAGCCAAGTTAGTTCTCACTCATTATCAAATGCCATGTCTTTAACGGGAGTAATTGCTACTAGTTTTCTGCTTATTCAAGACTCATTACCACTCACCAACACTGAAATGTTAATTAACTCCATCTGACCTTGATCACATCTCTGCATCCCTTTTTGTGGTATTTCAAGCAAAAAGCTCATACCTGTGTAAAATAATTTGTATTCATTTGTGATATAATATAATGTAACTCAAATACCACATGATTTGACATAATGTGATAAACTACATGTTATAAACTAAAATTAAGTACTTTACATGAATTAAACCATTCAATCTTAAAAGATTATTGGTATTATTGCAATTTTATATGTGAGGATCTTGAGGTTTAGAATTTAAAAATTTATGTGGTGCTGAGGATCGAACCCAGTGCCTCACACTAGGCCAGTTCTCTACTACTGAGCCACAAGCCCCAGCCCCATAATTTTTTTTTTTTTTTAAGAACGTAACCATCAAGGCATATTCCAGAAAAGCACAAAGGAGTTATTAAACCATAAATTCAAGAAAAGACCAAAGAATCTACATTTGGGTGGTTCATTGAGTGGTTCAGGATAAAAATAGAGAGCTAAAATACATGTTAAGTGTGCTTAGTCTCAACTAGACATTTCTCAAAGAACAAATTTTTATCTGCTCAACTTCAATTACTAAGATGTTTTACACTATGAGACAATTCTTTGTTCGGTTTTAGGAGGGGGGAAATAAATTCAATTTTTTACTACTTATAAAGGAAAATATTGGATCAAGTTAAATTAAACTATTTGGGGACCAATGAGATATTTTACAAAGATTTCACATTCACCTTCCATGAATTGAATACTAAAAAGAAAAGCAGGCCACTGGGTTAGAGAAAAATAATATCTATGATTAGTTACATGTAATGAAATTTGGAACATGTCACCTATAAATCATTTAAGCAGTTTGCTATGTCCTTTTCTGTTTCTATCTCAAGCCTTTTTCTATAGATAGAAACACATGTTCCATATACCAGTAACTGTTGTTACAGTAGCCAACAGAAGGTAGTTAGAGGTAAGTGAAGGATCAGAAATGTGGCAGCAGTGAAGAGGGGTGACAGTTTTGAAGGCGAAGTTCTGTGTGCTTGATCAGGAGGGCACCCAATGTCATTTAAAAAAAAAAAAAAATCAATGCAGCAAAAGAATGAGACTAATAAGTAGAAGGAAACAGATGATCAGCAATCAACTCTAAAATCTGTATTCAACCAGGCTCAGTGGAGAGCAGCAGTTTTGGGTGATGGTCAGGAGAAGAGTTGGAATGTTCCTCTTGACCCTGCTGCCCTGACCAAACACCATTGCCATAAGATAGAAAAATTTGACTTGTTCTCTATGAAGTTCCATTTGTTAGTAGAGTGAGTCTCATAATGGATGCATATTGGAATCACAGCTTTAAAAACATTGATTCCTGGACCTCGACCCTAATTCTGACTGAATTAGCCTGGAATTTAATGGGCATAGGGAGTTTTATAAGTGTCCAGAGATTAGAGTTTGCCTATCAGCCTGGATACCACTCTTGAGCATTTGTCCTTCCCTTGTATTTTGATTTCAGCCAAGAAACAGAGCCAAATCTTTGCATCCTTACTTGCCAATAATGAGAAGGCTCTGAGAGCAGGTGATCCTCACCATCATTGCCCTTATTACCGCTTCTCTGAGCTCACCTATTTTTCTCAGTGCTGGTCCTGGGATTCTTTACTTCCATTCACGCCTATTGTCCTTTGAGATGACTCCTGCTTTAAATTTCAGTGACTTCAGTGAATAAGTAAATAAAACATTTAAAGAAAAAAGTAGCTGATGGTGGATTGCAGGTACTGAAGAGACAAACCTATAATCCTGTTTCTCACTTGGATGGAACTTGCCCTAACCACATTAACAACTACTTTTGCCTGTAATCACAAAATGAAGAGATGGCTCCCTGATCTGCTATAATCTGCTAATGAGTGCTTTAATGGGTGAATGAATTAAAGAAATTTGTTAGGGATCTGGAACAAAAGTCTAAGATGATGATTCTCATCTCTGTTGGCATTAGATAACCTAAAGAGTTTAAAAAACTACCTGTGTCACAGGGTGACTTCCACAGGTTCTGAAGTAATTTGCTGTCTCCAGGTCTAGACTTGAGGATTTTCTAAGCTCTTCAGATTATTTCAATATGTACCTAACTTCGAGAACCAAAGCTTTAAAGAGAAACTAGTTTCACACAAAGAGATCTAGTTTAACAAAATGGTAATTAAGATAGGAGGAAGCCAGGAACAACTGATGTCAGTTGTGAGTATTTAGAAGGAATAAAGAACATTGTGAGGCAATGGTATAACCCAGCCTGGGAAAGGGATATTAGGGGGACTGAGAAGAGCAAAGGAAAGCTAGATGGGAAAAGTCACGTATTATCAGAAACAATAGGAAATATTTCATTCCCAAATTGTGTGGGTTATTTAAGCCTGAGATGATCTTAAAATTAGTGTGATTTGAGGAGAGTGATGTCTTCAGCTATTATTCTTTTACTCATCTTTGTAAGTAATGCTTTTGAAGACTTGGGTTGGGGGAGGAAGGTTCTTTGAGTAAAGATGAAAAAATCTGCTGGTTTGTCATTTCTCCATTTTGGAGAAAGGAGGTAAATTAGCCAAAGCAGTGTAAAACTTTAGTATACATGCATACAAAACACAAATTTTCAAACCTACATCTATCTCATGCCCATAGTACTGTTTCTCTGATCTTAGACACTTTAACTGTCTTGTATTTAATTTTCTTATAACATAAAACCAAGGTATGAATAAAATAACTCATAGTTTTGCTGCAAGAATCCTATAATACAAATAATGCAGTTCTTTGCTTAGGTGAGCACATAGGTTTTCAGCTAATTGTCTAAATCAATACACTTAATTACTCAATAGAACACTGTTTCCAAAGTAACATTTAAGCACATTCTAGCTCTTTACTACTTAGTTTTAAAAAAAGGCCAAAAAAAAAAAAAAAAACCCTATTAGATATATATATATATATATATATATATTTTACTTCCTGTCTTGTAGGTCATGGAGAAGCAAAAGATACTCTTAAGTTAAATAGGTTCACTTTTTCTTTTCCTAAAATAAAGTTATGACTTTGTGTGAAGAGCACTGAGGTGTGTTTACACTTTGGTCCCATGGTAATCATTGTGAGGTATGTCAGTGCTACTTCATCAGCAATGAGTTGTTTCCTTTCACTTGGTGCCTGTGGTAACAACTAAAAGTCTGAATTTCTCTTTCAAGTTCACTCTCAAATTTGCCCATCTAGTTCTGTTGTTGCCTCTATTCCTTCTCTAATACTTTTCATGTTCTAAGCTTACATTTGTCCCACAAGACTGTGGTTAACTGGCTGAAGTATAAGTACCAAGGAAATTTTAGCAAGAGAGTTCCTATTCCTTGAATAGTCATTTCAATGTTAATATTTCCACTACAAGATGGAGAATAGCAATCACTGAAATTTCAATAGTGTAAGGTGAGCTTTGTGGTGAGTATATTAGGGGCATATTGGGAGCTAGAAACTTTGCTATGTGCCCCTCACCTAATCATGCCTTTCTTTCTTCATCAAAGCAACTCAGTTTTCCTCTCCAGGGCTACTTTTGATCATGTGCTGTCTCTAGTTATACCAAACAGTTCTACTTAGTTGTTTTTACATTTTTGACATGTAATCATTAAACATGTTTATGGAGTACCAGGTGATGTTTCAGTATATGTATATTTAGAGTGATGTTCAGATCAAGGTAAGCATATCTAGTGCCCTGAACATTTATCTATTTTTGATGGTGACAACATTCAATATCCTTTCTCAGCTTTTTTTGAGGTGTACAGCATATTGTTATCTATAGTCACCTTACTCACAATAAAAAACTGGTTATTTCTGTATTTTAGAATGGGTGTAGCCATGTAAAAAGGAAAACCTAGGTTGAAGCCTAGCTCATCTACTTGAACGTGAAGGACTTTAAGCCAGGTGGGAAAGTCTTTAGGGAGTTAACTCACGAAAGAGTACACTTCTGAAGGGAGGCTTGCATTGCAGATCATAGACCAATTGCAAGATTTGTCCCTGCACAAAGGCTCATTTTCACCCAGAAATGGGTCACACACCATCCAGGTATGCATGCAAG
This sequence comes from Sciurus carolinensis, assembly GCF_902686445.1. NCBI lineage: Eukaryota > Metazoa > Chordata > Mammalia > Rodentia > Sciuridae > Sciurus > Sciurus carolinensis. The sequence continues at coordinate 1,771,915 of NW_025920130.1, read as the reverse complement.
AGCAACGTATTCCTCAATAACCAACCAGTTCAGGTGAAATTCTGAATAAAACAGTCTTCAATTATTCTATTAATAGCAGTGAAGACATAGTGTTTATGTGAAAAGTGTTTCTCTAAATGCCCTTGGATGTCAACTTCTAAAATTTTCATATCAATTTTATGAAATGGGTTATATTTTTTTCTTCATTTTATATCTGAGGAAAATATGTAGAGAGAAGATAAAGAACTTTCCCAAAGTCACTTAGTAAAATATTGGAAAAGCTAATATTCAAACAGCTAATTGAACCTATGCTTTGTATAAATCAGTATTCTAGAAATCAATTTTAATGTTATGTTTGAGTGTATACATAACAAGTTGTCAAGTATATTACACAATTAAAATTACATTAAAATGTACAAATTTCTACAGATTTGATTAAATTTAAACTAAGCATTTAAAAGTATTTTTATAGTAGAATTGTGTTTTAGTCATCTTTTTCTCTGCTGTGACCGAAGGACATATTAAGAACTCAGTTGGGGGATAGTTTATTTTGTGACTTGTGGTTTCAGTGGTATTAGTTCATAGATGGGCAACTGTTCTTTGGGTCCAGAGGTGAAGCAAAACATCTTGTTGGAAGTGTGTTTCAGAGGAAAGCAGTTGGGATCATGGCATTAAAGAGAAGGGGAGTGAGAGAAGGAGAGCTTGCCTAACCAAGACAAAATATAAACCCCAAAATCATGTCCCCAATGACCCACACCTCCTCTAGCCACACCCTATCTGCTTGCAGTTACCACTCAGTTAATCCCTATCAGGAATTCACTGAGTTATGGCTCTCAAAACCCAATCATTTCATCTCTGAACCTTCTTTCATTGTCTCACATGAGCTTTGGGGGGACTCCACAATTCTAAACCAAGATAGATTGTCATATACACAGAACATTTTTGATAGATCAAATGACAATGTCATATTCAAATCTTTACATTGGTATTTCTATTGTCACATGTCCTCCTAGCTACCAAGTTATCAGAAACTTAAGGTCAGAAGAGAATTTGGGGAGACAAAGGTATTTCTCTAAGTCTCATAGTTACATAGCAACCCAAGGATTTATCCATTTAATGATCAGTCCCTGTGGGAAGAGGCAGGAAAAGATTTCATCGTGAAAATTAAAAGCTAGAACAAAATTCTAAGGAAAGAAATCCATATCGAGTTCCAAAGTTTAGGTATCTTCTCAAAAGCAGCCCTTTCTAGTTCCAGGATTTTCTTCAAACCAACTGGATAACAGTGACCAATAAGCAAAATAAAGTCCATTTGGACCAAACCATTCAGACACACTAGTGAAAGCACCCAGAAAACCACTCCAGATGCGGGAATTAATACAAGAGACTTTAATAAGTAGACGAACAGAGTGTCTGCCCTTAAGGGCGAGAGAAAGAGCGGGAGAGTGAGTGAAAGTGAGAGAAAATAGAGCAAATAGCAGGGGAATTACCTTTAAATAGTGAAAGCCCACAGGCTAATTTGACCAATGACACAAGAAAGTTAACAATGTAGATTACAAAATGGTGTGTGGGGAGTGGGCAGAATCAGGGGAGAAATAGCTGCAGTCTTGTTCCTTACAACTAGTATGCAAGTATCTTAAACTAGGCCTTCATTTTATTCAATTATGGTGCTCAGAATAGTGACACCTTGATTAGAGAGAAGTCAAATCATAAGCATGTCCAGCTGTGTAAAATTTAAAAGCAAAACAAACTATTATAAAAAGTAAAATAATCTTAACAGCCCAAATGACATGTAGGTACTGAAGTGTCATTGAAGATTTGAGAAGGGTATTGATCAGATTCAATTCAATTTCCTCAACCTAAATGAGTTTCCTGCTTGCCTGTTACTGTATCACATGCAATTAGTACAATAAATTTTATGCTAATAACATCTGAAATCTTTTTTAAATGGTTTAATTGGAAGGACAGGTTATATGCTAGGCAGAATAATCTTCCAAGATATTCATGCTCAAATTCCCAGGAACTACAAATTTATTAATGGAATGAAGGTAGAAGATGAAATTAAATTTACTGGTTAATTCATCATGAATTGTCCAGAAAGGCCCAAAACAATTACTAGCATCCTTGAGCTGTTGGTTCCTTACATGTCTTCAAAAAGGAAACCAAGAGGAGGATCGGAGAATAAGAATGTGATTTACTGGTTTCAATAATTGGAGAGGATCATGAGTCAAGAAGAGGGCAAGGAAAGAGCCTCCCCTAGAGTCTCTAGAGTGCGATGCAAACCTTCATTTTAGTCCAATGAGACATTTCCAACTTCTGACCTCCAGAACTGCTGATAATCCATTTTTTGTCATTTGGTACAGAGTGAAATGAAACAAACACAAGTTATTTGGTTAATGAAAAATTCAGTTTGTGAGATTTGTTTAGCACCCACATCTTAGATTGAGAGAGAAGCAACCATCATTTGAGGTTGATTGTTGTGTCATTTATTGTTTGTACTCAGATCCTCTCCTCTCCCTTTTCCTGCTCCAGTCAGTGGGGCAAGGCGAGTGACTGGGCAGGCTTAATTTCTCCGGTTCTTTTGTCAACTGCTTTTACTATTAGATTCAGCCAGTGGGGTAGGAGTTTGTCATTTGGTCAGAAAGGCAGGAGGAAGGGAGATGACAGGGTATCTCTGCCTCCCTCTCCTTCATCAATCTCTAGAGGTGTGATGGGTCTTTGTGCCTCAGATACAAATCTAGGGATATTTCTGGCAGCTTAAAAAATATGTCTGTGGTCCCATTCTGTGCTGATGGTCCTGGCTTTAGCCCTATTAGATGGCTCTTTACCTCCATAAACACATTATCTTCCATTGTCTTTCAGTTTTTTCAGCAGTTGCATATCACTGAGGAACTGCAATCTGATCTGATAGGCTTAGGGCTTTCTCATCACCTGTTTAACCCAGTCTATTGGTTTAATTCACTATATATGAATACCTGGGGAGCTTCTGTTTTCCTCACATATATAATAAGCTCCCCAGCAGTATGAGGTTACAAAGGTAACTTCACGTATGATTCTAATAACCATAGTTATTGGTGAGCAAGTAGTTTAGGATGGCTATCAGTCCTAGAATCCTTGGATAGGATTTATTCACTAATAAATCAGGATACTGTATAACATGATAAGGATGAGGCTGATGATAACACTGATGTTCACTGTGGTCATGATTAGAGAATTGTAGAAGTGGAAAACCATGATTGAATGATGGTTTTGAGTTGGACCTTTATTACTGAAACAAGTTGTATCTGGGTAGACTGTTTGCCACTTAGTAGCTCTGACCTTTGATGGTTTCATCTTGGTTTTTGCAGCTGTAATATGAGTACTATGCACCCTAGAGGATCTGTTTGGAGAGGATATGGAGATACATAGAAAGAGGTGATACATCGGCACATAGGAAGTTCTCAATTGATAGCAATAGTCCTCATCTTTTATAGTGAACCTCAGTATTAGTAAAGAATTTTGCTTTTCCTAAATAAGATCATTCACTTTTAAAAAATTAAATCCACTAGCATTTGCCAAGCATTTATCTTTTTGCAGTTCTTTTCACTCATGTCCTGTCACTGGCTCTTTGCGGTGCCAAATCCACAGGTATTTGTCACCGCCTGCAGCAACAATTTGCGCAGGTTTTTTATGGGTGGTGGACTGGAAACTGAGCTACCTCTTTTTCTGAGCTACTTCCTTACTTGCTTGCTTATCTATAGAGGATAGAGAAAATGAGGTTTGCTTGCTTTGAGAGGAGAGAGAGAGAGAGAGAGAGAGAGAGAGAGAGAGGCTTTGCTTAAGAGAGAGAGACTACACTTTCAGAAATCTTTTCTTGTTCTGCTGCTTCTTCTTAAAGGTGCGTCCTGCATCCTGTGTATTAAGGGTGCATCTAGAGGTGTGTTCTCAATTCTCTGCTCTGTGATCTGCCTTCCGCCGCTGCCCCTACTCGCTGCTTCTATCTGCTTGCCGCTTCTTCTTTCTGTTAATGACTTTCTGCTACCTGCTACTCTTATGGTGGCTTCTTACTCTCGCCCCCCCCTCCTGTCCACTTATATTCCCTCCAGGAGGTGGAAGGCGGGGCCACGCCAGTTGCGATCAGGCGAGGAGCCAGCTGCCTCATCATGGCAAGGGTTAAAACGAGCAGGCCTAAACAGGCACGCTGGGGAACACCTGTGCACGTGTTTGCGCGTGGACTTAACTGAATACTGCCAGTGATAAATCACCTGAGTGTGCTTATGCTAATTAACCTCCTCACTGCCGATGTGATCAGGTGCCCTTCTGGCTGGCACAGCCCCCAACAATGTCCTAAAGTACTGCCCATCTAGCATAAGGAATTTCACATATTGGTTTTTTTCTTGGTCTTGGGTTGCTCTGCTCAATCTGCATGAAGGATTTCTCTTTTCAAATCCACATTTCAGGCTCTCTCAAAGTACTCCTCATCATGAATTCTCAATACCAAGCTCTGTCTACCAGGCTGGACTATTTTCATTTTTTTTTAATTTATTTATTTATTTGCTATTGGGCTGCTTATTTGCCAGTGAATCACTTTTTTTCTTTTAACCCTCTGTGTCCTGCACAGATGAAGACACAACAGGAGTCACTTTACCTACTGTTTGTGAGAACACTTACCTGTTTGAGGACAATGGAATAATATTCAGCATAAAGAGAAAGACACTTCTCCCAGACATGGAGGACTACTGAACAAATTGAACAAATTGTTTTTTCCCTTGTTCTATGAAACAATGAATACAGCCATTTTCTGAAAATGAATATTGTTAATCATTGGATGGTTAACCTTTACAATGTCAATGTGTTCTCCATATCAAATTCAGTTAAATGACTGTCAGAGATAACAGTTAAGGGAACATTTCACATAGATGAACATAGTAATGCTTTGTTTAGTTCTAAATGCACTGTGAAGGACTTAGGTGAGAGCTAATCTATGTTAAAAAAGCAAAGTATGAGAAAGGACAATTTCACAGAAAGAAAGTGGGAATTTGACAGATAAAATGTAGCCTGCCTTCCAGTCTTTCACAGTTCTTGGTTCCCTGCTATACATTGTATCTCATATTTCCCTTTCTTATTCCCTTTCAATAAAGAACTCACACCAACCAAAATGTGAAAAAAAAGTAGAAAAGAATTATGTTGTGTGTGCACAAGGGTGTGTGTTTTGTGTGTGTTTATATACCCTGAAGTCAGTTTGTGTGAGGCCATCTCTGATACGAGTGGCAGCAAGTTGTTTCTTGATACCTTCCAATCCCAGGCAGGAGAGTTACTTGTTTCCTAGCTGAGAATCACATTTTACACACTCATTTTCTTTGTTCTGATGTTCCATTGTTTCAGATCATATTGAAATTCATGAATTTTAAGAGGGTTTTGCATTGTAAGAAGTTTCTTGAATAGCTCCTTACATTTAAGTTTAATAGGATTTGTGAAATAATTTCTATAAATTTTAATTTCACACAAAGTGTCCAGATTGAAAATCAATGTGTTTACTAATTTCTTATCAGTGTCTGAGCAGCATACGTGGAAAAGTTAATTAAATAAATGTTAAACTTGCTTTGAACATGGAGAAACATACTTTACATTGGAAAAACCAGCCACATTCACAGGAGGCAGCTTGATAATGAACTTGATGTCATTAGGATAAGATATTCCAAGGCAGTGTAAGTTGTCAGTCCTCTAGAGTAGTGCTTGCAAGTCTCCATATGGGAAACTCCAAATAGGTGTAACAAGATATGTATTCCCATGGGCTTTCCTCTTCCAAGAAAGAAATAGAATAAAAGAACAGAATTTTTTTTTTTAATGAGTGACAATTTGAGTCAGATTTAACTATATGATAGTAATTTTCACAATTGTGTTTTTTAATTATTATTAGTACAAAAAAAATCAATTTATGCCTCCAAACACTCAATATGTCTAATACCTCACAAGAATCTCTGCTCCAAGATCGAACAAACACCAGCATCTTAAAGACTGGGATCTTGAGTGAGGTTTCAAAGATTTATTTTTTCAGGTGTCCATCATCTAAGCCTTTCACTGTGTGAATGCTATCAATCAATCACAACTTCTCCCCCATCTATATCACTCATGTTAGGCCGCTTCTATAGGATGCCAGATCAACCCATCAGCTTCATCAAGCTGGTGAAAATATGTGTCAAGTCAATCATTGCAAGCCATCTAGGAAAGACACCTTACCCATTAAATTAAAATTTTACTCTTCAAATCAGTGCACTAGTGTCATGAAGACACAGGCTTTGTGTCTTAATTTTAACACCTGAATGCAAGGCTATTTACAGCCACATTGCTATATGGACAATTTGTCTTCAGTTTTTATCACTTTATATTTGGGCCCAATTGTCCTTCTATAGGGACTTCTGGGGCTTCTGTTTTTTTTTTGTTTGTTTGTTTTTTTGCTTTTTCTTTGTTTTTCTTTTTTCTTTAAAATCTGCTTTCAGAATTCATGTTAAAAATGTTAAATTGTATTGAACAACATTTATGCTAGTTTACCCACAACTGAAAGTCCTTATATGGCTTCTAGATGATATCTTCCATTATGAATACCTTAATTTAAAACTTTTTGTTTGTGATACCAGAAGACAGATATTTTACAGGACTGAGGAGCCTCTCTGGTTGTCGCGCTTCCCGCCCACAGAGAGACACGACACCTGGTTCTTTTCAGCCCTTTTATTGCGTGCACCCCCTTCCTCTCAGTTCTTTCTTTGTTCTCCTTCTTTGAGGAACTTACACTCCAAAATATACAGTACTGTAACCAATCAGCATTTGAGCACGAGGGGAGAGCATGAACAGATACAGGCAGTAAATGCAGACATGCAGTGATCATGCACTGTCCATGAGGGAACTTAACCAATCCCTGGAACTTCCTCAAAATGATGTCAGTTGTTTGTGCAAAAGCCAACCATACTGGCAGCCTGCCAAGTGCCATCTTGGCTACGCATCTAAGTAAGCCAAGCCAGCTATACCACACCCAGGCAGCCAAGCCACACCCAGGGCCAGGGGTCCGCGGTGCCCCGACAGTTCCCCCTTTTTTCTTTTACAAGAAAAAGGCTCGGGACCGTGCCTGTCTTAGGCGGAGTGGTCAACCACCGTCCTTACCCGTCATTGGATAACTGCAGAGTATGCTACAGCTCCTGTCTTAGGTTGGTACGGTGTCACCTCCTTCCTTACCCATCTTTGACTACCGGTCCAGCATCGAGAGCCATACTTGTGGGGAACTGCCGGCCTCTAGGGCAGTCATGGCCTGATGAAAAATAATCTGGTCCATTTGTTGGGTGGCTCGTAGTTGTACAACCAGGCGGGTGAGGAAAAAGATACCAAAGAGGAGTAAAAACCCCAAAGTGCCAAGGCTTGCCCACTGTTTACAAAATTGAGAGCAGAAGAAAACCATTTAGCCAGCTCAGACATAGAAGCAATTTGTACCCTAGTAGAATTAACTTTGACAATTTTAGCCCTAAGTCGTGAGGTAAGATTATCAAATTGAGACGACCAAGTAGAAGTAAGATAGGCTGACAATTTCTTAGATAACCCAGCTGCGGTGCTGGAATTATCATATACAATGGGGGTAGCACAAACAGCTCTTAAAGAGTAAACACATCCCAGTCCCAAAAGTTCTTGTAATATGTCCACTTGTTCTTGTAATAGGTCCACTCTCTGATTCACCAGGAGAATGCCTGTTCTTAAATGTTGGTTTAGAGTTTCTTTAGTCTGTAAGGCTGCAGCTGTATTTTCGGCCAAGTGATTGACTGCTGTTGTTGTAGGTATGGCAGTTGCTAGTGCTGCTGTTGCAGAAACCACTATTGCAGTGACCATAGCCGCTGTGATGCCAAATTCTCTCCTGTTTTTTGATAGTAACACTGGCAATTCTGCATCTGTAACAGAGACTGGGACTGGTGGGAAGGTAGGAACACACATTAAGTCTGCCAGCAGGAACCTAGAAGCATTTTAACATTGAGAGATAGCACAAATCTGAAGTACAATTGAGAGAAGCAGTTGTTTTGTTACATAGTTGAACTGTTCCTCCTAAGAGACTAAAAAGAGGTTGTAAGTTAGTTTATTCCGCGGAAACACACAAACTGAGCCGCAGCTCCAGTAAAGCACCGGGTTACCCTTATTACCCAGAGTTAAAAAAACCCCAAACAAAGAGACAAAGAGAAAGTTTATCTTTAGGGGACCTGAAGGTCTCCTCTATTCCCCCTTTTTGTTTATAAAGAGTATTTTTGAGGGTGAGATGTGTATGTTCAACAATACTTTGTTTTTGTGGGTTATAAGGTACATCTGTGGTTAGAGTTATTTTGATTTTAGTGAGGAATTGTTTCTTACCAATTTTAGTTTTTAAAGAAAAATTTAGACTTTATAACGTAGTACAATCTTTAACAGTTGCTTAACCATAATTGTATAAACCCCTATTTTTAAGACAATTGTTCTAAAGAATAAAACTTAATAGACACAAAGTTAAGAGTAAATTAGTGTTTCTAAGAAATCCTTGTCATTTTACCATGTCATTTTACCATATAGATTAAACTTTGGCTTATATTAGAACATTAGTATTTCACCTTAGGAAAAACCTTAAATAGCTTTAGCTGTCTCACATACACACAACCAACTTAGTTACACATCGACTTGTTGAAACTTGCCCTTTATTACACACAGACTGTTTTATCCAGAAACATTTTCTTTTTTTTTTCTTTTTATTAAATACATTTTAAACCCAGAACCTTTTATTTTTTTCTTTCCTATCTGTTGACCCCTTTTTGTTCACATTCTGAAACAACTCTTATGAAATTTCTGAATTTAGATAAATTGCTCTAATTTAATAAGATTAAATATTTTGTTGTTTATAGTACTCTAATTGAAACACAGTTGAAACTTTTGGGACCCTTTGTATATAGAATTCCACTTGTTAGGACATAACTCTTAGTAACCTTGTTTTTAGTTTAGTGATGACACAAAGCAAGTTTAAACCCTTTTATTTACCAACCTATGAAAACACCAATAATGTTTAAGTATGTTACCCCATGTAATTTAAGGAGTTAAAAGTACTTGATGTTATTTAACAATTAGCATTTTAACTTTGTAAATTAACCAGACGTCTCTACAAACACATTTGAGTAATCCCATACATGTTAACTCCAATTTATTTATTTTATAAAAACCAAGATATCAGACAAGTGTCCTGAACAGGGTCTGTTGCCTCTTTCCTGTTGAAGAAAAGTCCTAGAAGCAATTGATATTAGACATATTATTAACATTAATATTTTATTAGTTTAACCACCTAGAGAGTTGTGAGTTATTTCTAAAGACATTTTACTTTCATTAGTTTACCCAATTTAAATTGAACCCTCTTAAATCACGTGAATAAAAGTACTTGGATCCATTTTTAAATTTTAATTTTAAGAGCGCTCAGTTTTGACAAAACATGACATTAGACAGCACAACATAACACATAACACAAAATCAAAGGCCTTGAAACTTTATAGGTAAATGTTCATTGCAATGAAACAGATGTTCAAAAACTTCAGTTGAATAAAAAATAGAACTGATCAAAAAGAAAAAAATCATTAACCTAGGTATGTAGAATCAAAATTATGAGCTCAAAAATACAGCATTAAAGAAAAAACAAAACAAGAATCCTGGAAAATGAATTACTTCTGTGTAGCGGCCCAGGAGTTTAAAACGGACACCTTTTTTTTTCTTTTTTTTCTTTTTTTTTCTTATCTTCAGGTTACCTCCCTTTCCCGCTGAGACTGCTGCAGTTTACATTCCATTGCAGGCTTCAGCACGGCCAGGCAGAGGGGAGGGGGGATTACCCAGGACTTTTTAACCCTTTTTTTCCTGGTTGAGAAATCAGGTTAGGTTTGAATGCAGAAAATCATGAAACAATTATCTCCCAATACTTGTGGGGACTATGGCTACTATATTATGTTCCCACTGTGGAATATTTAACAGCCCCTCATTTAAAAACCACGGAGAGACCTTCTCTATGGTATCAAGGAACGTTCGAGCTGTTTTTGCTTTTAGTGGCATTCCATGACCTTTTAGCAACTCCCTAAGAGGCTGCTGCATTCTAGTCTTAGACAGTTCTGTTCCTATGATTAAATCTTACAGCACTAAGAGCTCCAAGCACACAAACAAGCCACACAATTGATGTAACAAAGACACTTACTACACAGAAAATCTACCATCACTTCATACACACAGTTAACATAAAACCCCTTGGCTAGTCACTGTTCCGTGAACTTTTATAGCTAGTGGCTGCACCGCAAACCTTTATAACTAGTCGCTGCTCCGCGAACCTTTATAACTAGTCGCTGTTCCGCGAACTTTTATGGCTAGTCGCTGCACCGCGAACTTTCTTTAACTAGTTGCTGTTCCGCAAACTTTTAAGGCCTTTTTACTGTTTAATTTACTTTATCAACTACTTATCTTATACTTACTCTAGAGTTATTTTTAGGGCTCCCGGGTTTCGGCACCATCTGTCGCGCTTCCCGCCCGCAGAGAGACACGACACCTGGTTCTTTTCAGCCCTTTTATTGCGCGCACCCCCTTCCTCTCAGTTCTTTCTTTGTTCTCCTTCTTTGAGGAACTTACACTCCAATATATACAGTACTGTAACCAATCAGCATTTGAGCACGAGGGGAGAGCATGAACAGATACAGGCAGTAAATGCAGACATGCAGTGATCATGCACTGTCCACGAGGGAACTTAACCAATCCCTGGAACTTCCTCAAAATGATGTCAGTTGTTTGTGCAAAAGCCAACCATACTGGCAGCCTGCCAAGTGCCATCTTGGCTACGCATCTAAGTAAGCCAAGCCAGCTATACCACACCCAGGCAGCCAAGCCACACCCAGGGCCAGGGGTCCGCGGTGCCCCGACATCTGGTGACCCTGAAATCACTCCATGCATACAGCAACAGATTTCATGCACCTTTAAAACCTCCCATTCTAGTAGATTTATGTGATCTTATTTTTATTTTTGAGCATTGCCTCTGCAGAGCCTTAAACTTAGGAGTATAAGTAGATCTGTAGAGAAAGAAAACAAAGAAAGGTTTGGAAAAATTATGCGATTGTCAGTGTCTACATATCTAGGTAGTGAGTGGGTCTAGAATTCAGACATTGTGTTCTCTATTCCAGATTTATTTAAATTATTTCAAACTTTCTACATCACTTTGGGGATGAATTGGAACATAAAATTGCTTATATAACTATATCTTTTATTATGGTGCTCATACATCTCAGTTTGCTGGGAACAGTCCAATTTATGTCGTTGTCTAGTGTAGTTAATATCTCTACTTTTCATTCTCAAAAGTGTCAGCCCTTGGTTGTTAAAGTATACAATTGCCATAATTTCAAAATTTTAGTTGCTCTTCCTTTGGGAATGAGGCCTTATTTCTTTAAAATAATTCTGACCATAATATTTTCAGCAAACTTTTACCTACCACAAAACCTAGCTTTGTTATATTTATTCCTGTAGTCATTGGACTCAGATTTCCTCACGAATTCTGAATGTTACATTTCCCATTTTGGACTTGGAGTATACAGCTGTGATAACTGACATTCATGCCTAGATAAGGGCTTGCTTTTATTTTATGTTATGTTTTGGCATCTTCTGCCTGCACTTCCTGGTTTTAAAACTCTTGTCCATCCCAGGGTTCATTTTTTCTTCTCATAGCTCAGCAGAGAGTTGGAAGCATCTTTTCCCTATTGTGCTGTGAGTTAGTATGCTATTCTATGTCCCTGACCCTTCTATAACTGTTAGAAAAATTCCTAAATCCTCTAGCAAGCTTTACTACTTTTCATTGGGATGGCCTAAATTCTGAATCTTTGTGATTCTGCTTGGTGAGAATGATGGTCTATTCTGTGTTAGATCATTCCAATCTGCAGCAGCTAAGGGGTTTGCAAACCCAAACATTTGTGTTTTAGTAGCTGTCAGAGCTTTCCAGTTAAACTCCAGTTTTCTACTTGGCAACTAGGAAAGGATATAATTAATAACGAACCAATCTTCTCTCCCGATTTGTGACCTCATCACTACATACATTATACCTTTCCACCATCTTTCATAGGATTTGAAGGGTGCCTTCCTGATCAATTTTGAGAAGAACTTCAAACCAGCATAGTAAATAAAAGTGTTGTATCACAACTTTCATTATTTGAGCCCAAAGGGTGTCTCCACTATTAACTATCTAATCTTCAATACATTTAATACATTACTAAATCTCACTGTGCCTCAGTTTCCTAATCTGGATAATGAACACTATTATAATAGTCTAAGTTATAAGATTATTTTGAGAATTGAAAGTATTTCAACATGCTCAGAGTGCATGCTACCAATTAGTATGAGTATTTTGGTCTAGAAGAATCCGTGTAGTTGGAAGTAGCTTTCATTCTATGAATAGTGACCAAATGGTATGTTTGTTGTCAGGTGAAGTTTAACGCATGACCAAGGTTAATGCAGCATAAGCTCTACTACTTGAAATCATTGTTCTGTTTTAGTAGACACATGCTTTTCCTGCCTGTAGAGAAACAATGGAAGAAAAAGGGATCAGAAGGGAGACAGCTTAGTACATTGCAGGAGAGCGAGCCACTATGGATGACCCTCTTTTACTTTAAAATCTGATGCCAGACAGGAACTTTGACTTGGTGATGGTAGAAAGGAAAACAAGCCAGGAGAAGGAACATACAGGCAAGGCTTTTTATTAGGGCTTCTTCTTAGGAGAAGGGAGACACAACTCTGACCAGTGTCAGAGTGGCTTCTGAGGCAAAGGTTAATTTTATTCATAAGAAAGACCTGCTCCAAAGGAGTGCTGAGGTTTAGGAATGCTAATTATCTTGAGGTATAAATCAAAGTCCTGTTTTCTTTTTCTATGGGGGCATTTTAACTGTGAGGAAGGCTTGGTCAGTCAACCACCCTGGAGCCAAATGTCAGTTTCTTATATAAATGTTGAGTTCCCTAAATAAATATGTCTTGTGATAGGGATTACTTGCTCTAGCTGTTTTGGCAAAATATAGGTGGGAAATGGAAGTAAATGCAAATCATGGCAAATAACAAGTTAAGAGAGGATCCTCAGAATTTGCCATTTTGGTGGCCTCAAAAGTTTTTATCCTATATATTGTTTGTTCTCATAGAGTCATGGCAAAGGTATCCTGGCCGTAATGATGCACCAGTTCTCTGAATCTTGTAAGGTTGAGAAGAATGGGAAAGTAATATGTCAAGCTTTTAATACCTCACAAGCTATGAGTTAAATTGGAAGAACAGAGGAATAGAAACATGCTATCTTTTAATGGCTGTTACTGAAAGATGGGTTCCTGTCCCTGATGCCAATCCAATACAGGGAGTTTTGAGAAAAAGGAAAAAGAAGTTGTATTACTTTGCTAGCAAGGGAGAAACAGTGGGGTCTTCTGTCCCAGAGGCTGTGATTCTGCCATCAGGGGAAATGGAGGGTTTTTAAAAAAGCTATTCAAAGTCTACATACCAGGTGTGCCCTGACAGGTGGTCCCCGTTATGTCCTGATTGTGTGTTGAAATCACTTGTTAATTTGGGAGATAGTCACTTACTAGTTCTTCTGGTCACATCTCCTTCCTGTGGAGAACAGATAACTCAAGGTGATCTTGTTCCCCCGCTCCCAGATTATGGAGGGGGAGAGGGAGAAGTGGAAAAGAAAAATGTGTCCCTTTTAAAATAAACAGCAAGGACTGTATTCAAAAGGCAAGATGAACCACTGTTATATGAATTCTCCCTTTGTACCTATGGTGGTTCTTGTTTCAGAATGAGAAAGAATGAGCAGGCTTGCCTAAGTGTGGAATTTAAAACAGGTGGAGAGATTTTTTTTTTTTTTAATTATCCAAAACCAATATATACCAAAGTCATGAAGATGCTGGTGATGAGAATCAGTCAGGGCGGAGTCCTGTTTCCCCGGACAAAGAAGATCGAATACCCAAGAACACTGAGGCAAGCATAGAAAGCAAGTTTTATTTAAGGATAGAACAGAGATAGACTTCTCTGCAGAGAAGGGGCCCCAGAGCTGAGTGTCCTAAGAAGTGGGAGTGTTCTGCCCCTTTCATAGGTTTTAGATTTCATTTGTTCTTCTGCTCTCCTTCTCCCCTTATTTTGCCTACATGGCAGGAAAGAAGTCTTCCAGGGGTTCCTCTCTGTGTCATCCCAAAAGCACCCAAGAGGTGCTTCATTAAGAAGTCCTACAACTCCCTGCAGAGAGGAGCAATTCCCTGGAGGCAGGTATCCTTAGCATCAGGTTACAGGAGGATGGGCGAGGGCTTTGGAGATATTAGCATTTTATTTTCTTTCCTCTTGAATTAGTCCCCATCTTTTGGATTGGATCCAATTATTTATTACCTGCACTGGCTGTCCTTCTGCCCCCAACCCTGTCCTCGAGGAGAATGTGGGGATTTGAGGTGAGAGCAACAAGAAGGGTTTGAAAGCTCTAAGACATAACTCTGGAGTAGATAGATATCTGAAGGGAGAATCAAAAGCCAACATCAGGAGAATCCCTGAGACAAAACTGTGAAATTTTAACAGTTTCATACCACTGAGTTTAACCAGGTTTGGTTCATTTGCAGATTTTAGGTGAGTCCACCCATATCTGAACACATAGGGATAAAGAAATAGTCTTTTAGAATGAGCACTCTGATTTAGTGAACTGTTGTTGCCCTGTACTAAGGAGGCCACTGGAATGGCCATTCATTAACATATACACCTTAAACAAAATTGAAGAACCAACTTACTAGTTCTTTCATCTTTATTTGTTGCTTGCCACTCTTTTGTGGGCATATAGACATATAAAAAATCATAAATAGGGTGTACTTTATAATTTATGTAAATTAATTCTGTTGACATGTACAGAGAAGAAAGGTCAAGGTAAAAAATATCAGATCTTTGTTTAATGAGCCATTTAAGACTACAATTAAGAAAATGCAATATTCAGCAGGTCTGTAACAACAACACAAATGGCTAACAAAAGCCTTTCTTATGGAAATGAATATCGAATTGAAACTCCAATGGCTAAGAGGAGTAAAGATAAACATCAGTACAGAGGAACTTCATGAAAAGGAGAGGACCACCCTACTCAAGGAATAAAGTAAGGGAAAACAAACTATTAATAGGAAGTAAGGCTGGAAAGGAAGACATGGAAAATTCTTGAGTCACATCTGTGAGTAAGACAATATCTTTCTTGTTCTCTTTCATGTTACCTTTGCAAGCACTAATAAACAAATGGTAAAATGAAACAGTGTTGGATAAAATAAACTCAGAGATATGGAAAATTCTCTCCCTATTGTTTAGAACAGAGCATATCTGAACCACCCATTCCATGATTCTTCTTTTTTTAAACCTAATTGTAAGGAATCCCACGAAAACCACGCAGGATACAGGAAATCACATAAGGGAGTTTAGGCAAACAGAGTGTCTCCCTGCAGGGTAAGAGAGAAAATGAAAGGAAAAGAAAAGGAAAGAGAAAGGGCGTGCACTAGAGAGAGTGGAAAAGCGAGGAGGATAGAGAAAATGAGTAGGAGAGAGAGAAGCATGAGAAAAGATGCTGGGGTACCTACCGTGAAGCAATAGAATTCTGCCGGGCTAACAGGGGACCAATAATGGAGAAGGATACTTGCAAGCTGACTGATGAACCAATAGCTAACTAGGATGTTCACAGATTGACAAGTGCTTGGGAGGCGGGGAAAATGGCTGCACCAGCAAGGGGGGGGAGAGCAGCTTTGTATTACATTCCCCCATTTATGTTTTATAAGAAAATCTTGTTCTCCAGTTCTTTCTGAAACCTTCTCTCCCCTTCCTGCCTAAGTGATTGGGGCTGGTTTTGCAGGTGAGATGCAAAAATCTAATCTTTTTCCAGACTTCCAAAGGCAGATAGTTTTCATGAATTTTATTTCCTCAATTTGACTAATCCCCTATTTCTACCTTAACTGCCTGTCCCCAATTCTGGCTTCATTCACCCCTCTAATTTTGGGAATTCCTTCACTGCTGTAGGGAAAGGGGCTGATGACTGATCTGGCTTCTTTGAGCTGGAAGGGGGCAGTGTGGGCAAGCAGTTTGTAGTTCTCTTTTTAGAAATTGGGTCAATTGAGGGGTACATGGTAGAAGTCCAATTGGGGAAGAGCAGGTTGTAAAGGCATCTGGGGATGGGTGTTTCTATGAGAGAAGAACAAAAAGACATAAGTACTGAAATGAGATTGATACAATATAAATGTTGCAGAATCTGGACCATGCCAATGAATATCATAAAGATGACAGAAGTCAATAATTCCTCACCAGGGGGTGGAAGAACTCAGAAGTTGTTCCCATAACAAGGCCTAGCAAAGACTGTAGAGGACAAGACCTTTATTTGGGAACTTTAATATTGTCCAGGTTATCAGACACAACGTTTAGTAGAGATCTCTATACTTCTGTTACTAGCAAACATAGATTAAGCCTATTTGTGTCTGTAGGCCTTACACTGACTAAAACTTCTGACTCTGGCAGTCTCTCTTGATAATTATCAGGCACATTTGCCTAAGAATCTCTTTTGTAGCTTTTAGTCTTTATTATAGTGGGCTAACACAAGTGTACATCTTAAGTTACATTTAAGTATGATTTCTTTCAAATGCCCAAGAATGGCTATATTTTGGTTTTAACTGTTTTGCTAGGTGTTTAAGTTCAAGCTGGTCAAAGTGACTTGTTCCTGTCAAAGGGTCAGCTGAGTTCTTAAGAGAACTTAAGAGCAGCTTCTTAGCTCCATTAGTGCCATTGGTTAGGCAGGGTCTCCTCGATGAGGTGGCTTCCCTTGAAAGCACCAGGGATGTCTCTGTTTTTCCTTGACCCTCCTCTGCAGCAGGTGCACTGAGTGGCTTTTCTTCTAGTGCCCTCATCAATCTCCTTGATCAGGAGGTTGTGTGACCCAGAGTTGCAAACCTTCTTAGAGAACTTCTCTTGTTCCCTGGGTTCAGGCTGACTTTGAGGGTAAGACCCAAATATGAACTTTTCTTGACCTCTGTATTTAATCTCAATCTCTAAATTTGATCTTAACCATCAAGTGAGTCAGTCTCACCAGTCATAAAGCAAGAGTACTGGGCTTTAACTTCAATGTCTATGACTTTACAGTTATTTACTCCCCTTTTATCTAATTGGGGCTTACATTATCTGTCCTATAGGTGATGGCTTACTATTCCAAGTTAATTTACAATGTTTGCTTTTGAAGCAGTACTTCTGCAAAATATTGATCAGGCAACAATTACAGTTTACAAAGAAAATACAAAATGAAATCGCCAACAGTAAAACATTCAGTTTGTGCAATAGCCATCTTGAATTTTGGCTGAGTTATTCATTATATCCCCTGTTTGAGTTCACAGTAATCTTTACAACAAACATCAAATTTTTGAACAAAACTTTAAAGGAGTTAAAGTCGGACTTCCTTTGGAGACATTCTAATGTGCAGCAGAGTTGTGAGGCAGAGCCTTATCTCAGGTAAGGTGGGGCTTTTAGCTCTGTTCTCTGATGAAAATGCAGATCTAAAGAGTTATGTCAGCATTCTTTATATATGTGCAATGTTAGGTTCCAAAGTTACTGTAAGGCGGGCAGGAACCAGAGAAGGGAGCTGATGAAACACTGGTTATCTAGCAAAAGAATTCCTTCCTGCCCAAGAGCTGTGTGCCTGAGATCAATGTACTGCCACAGCAGTTAGGCATCTTGTGCCCCTGCACAGGAGCACTCCCAGGCACCTTGCATGCCACAGTCATGAGGTCAGAGATCCCAATCTCAGTCACTGTTGTCCCATTTTTGCTACTGCGCATTACACTCTTTCTTAAATGTCATTTTAAGAAGTTTACATATATTGACTCCTGAGTCTATATGAACATTAGTTAACACAATTTAACATGATATCTAAAATATGAATTAAAGAAAGGCCGTGAGAGCTTTTAAGTTTCCTTTTGTGTGGGAAAGTGGTAAAATGCTTTCATGCTTAACCTTTAAACAAATCAGGCTCTCAATAACTGTTGGAAATACATTTAACAAATTTTACATTTATCCTATGGATGACAGGTCCTATATAGAACATTAAATGATAGGTTTACCATTACAGACAAGTTTAATTTGAAGAATAGCAGCTTGATAAATTTTCTGCTTTAAAGGCTTGCATACCTGGAAAATATGAACACATTTAATATACAAAGAATAATGTTTAAATATGTTACCCCATGGAATAACTTTGTAAATTAATCAGATGTCTCTAGCAAACACGTTTGAGTAATCCCATACGTGTCAACTCTAATTCACTCATCTTATTGTAAAAAAACAAGATATCAGACGACTGTAAAAAAAAAAAACAAGATGTCAGACAAGTGTAAACAGTATTTGCTGTCTCTTTCCTGTGGAAGAAAAGTCCTAGAAAAATTGATGTTAGACATTTTATAAACATCAACTTTTTATTAGTTTACCACATAGAGACTTGGGAGTTAATTTTAAAGACATTTTACTTCTATTAATTTACCCAATTTAAATAAAACCTTTTTAAATCATGTGCATTAAAAATATTTGGATCCATTTTTAAAATTTTAATTTTTATGTGCACTTATATTTAACACAAAAACAAAGGCCTTGTAATGCTTATCTCCATTGCAATATAACAGTTATTCAAAAATAACTCTAGAGTTGGAAAATAACTCTAGAGTTGGATAAAAAGAACTGATCAAAAATCATTAACCTAGGTATGTAGGATCAAAATTGCAAGCTCAAAAATATAGCATTTAAGAAAAACAAAAGTCCTAGAAGAAAAATGATAATGGTCATTAATTATAGCATGAGAAAATGAGAAAGAGAGAAGAGGTGAAAGGGAGAGAAAGAGTATTCTGAGTTGCAGCCCAGGAGAAATTTAAAATGGACACTTTTTTCCTTGGGTTTGAGACTGGTTTCCCACTGAGCATTCTGGTTTCCTCCATTTACATTTCAATGTAAGCCTTGACTGAGATCTGGATCTGAAAGGGGTTAAAATGTTCTAGCAGAAACTTGATGCCTAGGGTATTTTAACCCTTTTTCCTGGTTAGTAATCAATTCAGGTTTGGAGGACAATTTTCTCCCACTACTTGTGGGGAATGGGGCTGCTATATTATACTGCTTAGTGGGATATGCCACTGATGGTTGGGCTGGTTACTCCCTCCACACCGGTGTATGCAGGACCTTCTGGCAGGAGGACTAGGTGGGCTGGGCCAGGGAATGGAAGCAGAAACAGAACAGGGTAAAGGAGATGGAGAAGCAGGGGAAGACAGAGAAACAGGGGCCGGAGGTGCTTGAGCCTGCAGGAAGAGCCAAGAAGCAAGAAAGAAGAGACTTGAAGATAAGGAATCCCTTTCCATCTGCCCACTCGCTCATGGAAGTGGTGTGCCATTACACAAATGAATTTTGATGGCTTTAAGCCGCAGGTCTGGTGAAGGGTTCCCAGGGTTGAATCTGCCAGATTGGAGGACCCAGATCCAATGGTGGGGACTTCTACAGCTGAGTCTGTGGCCAGGGCATCCCGAGGCCAGAGTACTGGGCTGGAGATGAGGGGCAGCACATTGATTGTGTCATCACAGAAGCACAAATGTGTGTGCTGGGCAAAAGCCAAGAAGAGTTTGAGAACCTGATATCAGGGTTTTCAAATACGAGTGTGAGCGGGAGCGTTAAGATGAGCCTCAACCCTGAGAGAGAAACTCCACCATAAAATCAGAAATCCACCTGGCAGAATAAGACCGACTATAGGGGCCAGCTGTAACTATAAAAGTTGTGGCTGGGGGTACTCCCACACCTCAGCCATCTCGAGAGCCCCAGACACTCAACGGTCACTTCTCAGGTCAGCAGAGGTGTGTTTAAGTGGTCTAGAGTGGGGTCCTGTCCAAGGGAACTTACCAATCTGAAATCTGGTGTTGCATGCAAAAAGCTGAGCTTCTGGGTGAATGGAAGGTGGGGCTGTGTCCAGGGAAAATGGCTGCACCAGAAAGGGCGGGGAGAGCAGCTTTGTATTACACTAATAACACCAGTTCACCCCTCCCAACTCCAAAAATGTGATTCTAATGAGAAGTAGAAAATACTATTTGTTTCATTACAAAGTCAAGGACTCCACTCATTCACTTTTTGACCCATGTGTAGTATTTGCACTGCAAATTACATTTATCTGAAGCAAGATTTCTCCCTGAACCTACTGGACTCTTGGTTGAAAGGCTATTGGCTGAGCATCTCTAGTCAACACTTGTTGCAAACCCCTCTCTCCTACATTTTCTATTTAAAGAAATGACATCATAATTGTAGAAGCTCAATCTAAAAATCTTTTCTTCTGTTCTCACCCTTCTTGAAATTCTCATTTCCAGCCAATTGGCAAATCCAGTTCTCAAAAAAACATGAAATCTGCAGGAAAACAGTTGGAACCTGAGAATATTATGCCCAGTGAAATAAACCAAACACGGAAAGTCAAGTGTAAAATGTTTTCTCTCATATGTGGAATCTAGAGAGGAAAAAAGTTAGTGCTGTGGTTTAGGGGGAACTTATGAAAATTGAAGGGAGATCAGTGGAGTGAAGGAAAGGGACCAGGGAGTGGGAGGAGGGGAAGAAAAGGGAAATACTAGGGAATGATATTGGCCAAATTGTATTATTATATTGTGTGCATGTAGAAATACTTAACAACAAATCCTACCATTGTGCCTAACTACAATGCACCAATAAAAAATATTGGTAAAATAGTGTCATTCTCCCCCGTCATTCTGCACTGTCTGCATCCAATTTCAATCACCTTTCATCTAAAAGAAACTTTTTGGTTTAAATCATCCTTTCTTCTCTGTTAGTCATCCTCCAACACCCCCCCCCCAAATGTGACCAAAATACCGTACAAAACAATTTTAGAGGAAAAAGGTTTATTTGGGCCTCATGGTTTCAGACATCTCAATCCATAAAGGGTGGCCTCCATTGATTTGGGCCCAGAATGAGACAGAATATGAAGACTGAAAGGTGGTGGAAGAATGCAGTTCAGAATTTGGCCACCAGGAAGCAGGGGAGCTCTTCTCAAGAGAGACAAAATATAAACCCCAAAAGCACATCACAGAGACCCACCTCCTCCAGCCACACCCTGCCTGCCTACAGTTACCACCCAGATAATCCATTCAAGTGGATTTTGAAACTAATCAATTTAAGACTGTCATAAGCCAAACAGTTCAGTTTTGAAATTTTTTGCATTGTCTCACACATGAGGTTTTGGAGGACACCTCATGTCTTAAACATAACACTCTCCCTGGTATCCAAATGACTATTAAGGTCATACACTTAAAAGCATTTATACCATTCCCATTATTCTCTTTATTAAAATGACTTTCTAACACTGGATTAAACAACAGACAAAAAAAAAAAAAAACCTTAGAACAGAGTGGATTTCTAGTCTGTAAGATTCACAAATGAAACAGAACCAGTGGACTGCACATATAGCAAAGATTTATTATTAAGGAAATTGGCTCAAGTGATTGCAGAGGCTGAATAAATCTCTCAGTGTAAGTCAACAGTCTTGAAACATAAGAAATCTAATCGTACAGTTGCCTTCTGCAGTCTTGAATGGGAAGTCAGTATTTGTTCTGTTCATGCCTCTGACTGGATAAAACCCACACACATTATGAAGGGCAATCTTCTTCACCAAAAGTTTATAGATTTAAATACCAACCTTATTCATGAACACTTTACAAGCTGACATGAAACATTAACCATCAGACTTTCAGAAATTTAAAACCAGCCAAACTGCCTATATTTTCTATATTGCCTGCTTGACACCTGGTGCTCTAGCTACATGGAATATTTTCTTTTTCTCTATTAATTTCAAAATATACTTAATAAGTATTTACTTTGTGCTAGTCCTTGAGGAAAATATAAAGACAAGCTATAATCTTTGTCTTTTGTTTCTTTACCTTTGTCTACCTTTACCTTTGCTGGGACTCCCTTTCACTTCTCTACCCAAGATCAGTATTGGCAAGTAAAATCTCACTTCACTATCATGAATGTTCTTAAGTCTCACAGCTTTCTTTAAATCTAAATCTTAAACATATTTTAAGCTTCTTTTTTAATTGTATATTTTCACTCTATTATTGTCATCAAATGTATTTTTGCTACATATGTGCATACACATATTTTTAATATTAAAATTTAGGTTTTTGCTTTCCTGTTCTAAATAGGAGCTTCATATATAGTAACCAACCCCTTTCCTGGCATATGGGAAATATGACACAGTATCATAGAAGAGACTTGGTAAGCCTGCTTCTTTTATATTCTGAAAATCTATAAATTCAGTACTTCTGCACCCATGGGGGGAAAAAAAAAATCTCATGCACTAGAACATAGTGATACTATGTAGCCCACATGTTTTGTTTCACTAAGTCCGTGACCCTTAAATGGCATCTCCAGCACCCTCAACATAGAGAAGATTCAATACCATTGGATAATCAAAGGGGAGTTTTCAAAGAGTCATGTATTTTAGAGAAAGCAGTATTTTGTCCAATTTTCTTACACCATGGTACAAGGATCCCGCTGTCTATTCCTTTTGAGCACTTATCTCTTTATATTTTCTGTCATACTTCACAGGTTTTAACAGGGGATGGTCAATAAAGCTGAACAAACTGAATGATGGAAGATCTTCAGATACTTTCTTCAGTTGAGTCTACTGGTTCCATAATTTATGGGTTATAAATATTTTCTTATGTGAGTAGCTTTCAGTCCTGAACATATACTATTTTGAGAAAATTTTAAAATTTTAAGCCTTATTTATACCTAGTTTTTCATACTTACATATTTTTAATAGGATTTTAGTGTTTCATAATTTTACACATGTTCCTAATCTGTCGCACACTCTTGGAATTTGAGGCTCATTGATGTAGGGAAATTTGTTACCTCTCAAATAAGGAAGTCACTGAGTTAATTAGCCAATCAACGTTATAGTTGCATTTGAACTCAGTTCACCTGATTGCTTGTTTGAGCATCTGCTAGTTAAAATTGTCACTCCTAATAACAGATGATACCTTTTATTAACCTGCTTAATAAAGAGACAAATTTACTGAACTTTAATTTGGTAAAAGCCATAAGTCCTGAGATCCAAAATTTCCATAGGAACCACCTGTGTCCATTTTCCTATGCAAACCATTAGTTTGATGAAAATGCTTCTGTAGAGAATAGCGTGTCCAATTTAAAATAAAGCTAGAAGAATTAGTCTCATAACATGGTTTACAATCAGCTTAATTAGAAGATAAGCCAGGATGCATAGCAAGTGATCTTCGTACAATCATTCAAAAAGCAACAGAAGGAAAGAAATGGTGTCGCCATCTTGAAAGACCAGTTAAGTCAATAAAACATTCAACTTACACCAAAGCCACATGTTAGGCATAATTTGCTAATGGACTGGTACATTGAACACCTTGGAAATATAATTAGGAAGCAAATAGATTTGCATTCAAAAGCTGCAAAGAATTAGTGGAGTTAATAGATGTTAACTGATTAACAGTTGCTGATAGTTTGTTCTGACTGAATGTAAAGGTTAACCTGGTAATTTCAGAATAATGGAGCACAATCCAAAGCAGGAATGATAATGTCCATGAATGGCAGTAACTTCATCAGCTAAGAAGGGATTTTCTAAAGCTGTTTGATCCAAACAAGATGATTCAGCTGAAGGTGCACATAGTTTCCTATTATGATAGTCTGCTGATATCAATGAAGAGAACAAGATCAGAAGAAAGGAGGAAAATGTGCAGATGAACAGGATTCTAAGTTAAGTTATATAACTGAGATTTCTTATATAAATAATGGCCAACTGAAACATGTTTACTCAGTAAATCAGAAGAGTGTTACACTTCTTTGAGTATTGTTATCCCAGGGTCCATCATTTTGAGAAAGATGATACAGAACTGTTCCCTGAGATTTCAAAATGTTTAATATTTTGAAAAAATTACTTTTGTTGTATTAGTCAATAATGACTATTTACCAGGACTGAGAGGATCTGGAAATTTGAGAATCTATTCAGGTGACTCAGATGTATAACAATTTCAGACATTTTGTTCAAATAAGTGTAAGAAGCTTTTGAGGCATCTTAGAAAAAAAAATTCTGACCTTTTTAAAAAACCTCCCATACTGATTAACACTTATGTCACACTTTAGTAATAAAAATGTTTATATTAAGTCACTAGTTTGTCCTATAACAAAGTGATCTATGTTTGACCTATGGAGTAAATCCATCCCTACATGCTGTTCCCAACCATATTTCTGTACATGTGTTACTGGATGCAACCCAGTTCTCTGTGCTTCTTATCTCATTCTCATTTTTACCTTTTCCTACTTAATTATTACAATAAAAACCAAATTTTTATTTGCCAAAGAAACTGTCTTCATGCACCCAAGTATCAGGCTACACCCAGGCTCTGGGATAAACATGGCACCACCCATATGAACTATCATGATGCAACAAAGGATATCTTTGCTTTTTCTTCTCCTATAAAAACATCAGATTTTTCCATCTTGGAATAGAAAGCCCAGGTATTTAAGGAAAATGTCATGAATTTGTAGAACTTGTTCTACAAATACATTGAAACCATAGGGAAACATTATCTGAAATACCACATCTAATTGAAGAAAGCAAAAATACTGCAGCAATTTTAAAGTTGTATTTGTGCATGTGTGTGACTATATATCTAGGGTACATAGAATAGAGGGTTACTATGAATTCAAATATCTCTCTCTGGGCCTTTTTTAGTCACAGAATATTGGGGATTAATTTGGGTGAAAACACTGTAAGATTCAATCAGACTCCAAAATAACATTCAGGTGGCTATTTTGAAAGAGAAGATGAAAATCATAAATATGAAAATCTCATGTTTATTTTGGATCTGGTGATTTGTATGTTTATCCTTTAAAAATTACCCAGAAATGTTTCCTTTCATTAAATTGCAGATTTATTTTCATTAA
This sequence comes from Sciurus carolinensis, assembly GCF_902686445.1. Classification (NCBI taxonomy): domain Eukaryota; kingdom Metazoa; phylum Chordata; class Mammalia; order Rodentia; family Sciuridae; genus Sciurus; species Sciurus carolinensis. The sequence goes on along the minus strand of NW_025920130.1, from coordinate 1,746,943 downwards.
ATTCATACAAGTCTCTATAAAATTAAAATCTTTCTGTGCCAAAGAGTAGGCAAATTTATAGACCCTCAGCCTTCATTGGAATGCCTATATATCTGGTTTGAAAAGGACAGTGAACAAGATGATAGAGAGAGAGGTACTATCAATATGTAGGCAGCATCTACTTTTGCTTCTATTTCTCCACTTTCAGTTCTTGGCAACTATGAAAAGTTTTGGCATAGTCTTCTCACTGTGATTTTATTTCTTGTAAATACTGCCCTTTTTTGTCTTACTACTTCCAAACCACGCCCCCCATATTTGAAAAGCTATAATTATAGGTATCATTCCCACTTGAATTGATTGTGAAAAGCTAAATTAGTCTACTGTTTACAAGGCTATTTGCATTTTAACAAAAAAAAAATTCTCTAAATGGATTACATTTTAGCTAAGGAATTTCAGGTCTTCAACTGTTTATTCATTGTGGTAATGACAAGACAGCACTTGGAAAGTAGGAGCAACCAAAATTTTATTTTCACCAGCAGGCCCAGAGAAGATTAGCACTCCAAAATTCTGAGCCTTGATCTACAGTTTCTTACAATATTTATAGGTAATTTGACATCATCTTAGATCCATCCTATCATTGGGGCTTTTTCTTCTTCCTTTAAAACAATTCCTAATCTATGCAGCTGAAGGCCTGTGCAGGATCTCTAACATAAAGCATGCTCACAGAAACAGATAAGAAGAAACAGCTCTTTTCACAGAAATCGATCACATTTCAGGAGGGAGTAGTTAGACTCTGAATGTAGTTATTGACAATGCAAAAGGTAGGGACCCTCCTGGGGAAAGTCTGAGAGGGGAGGGGAATTGACCTCTTCCCCGGTCATTGAACTCTTACCACAACATTTTTGTAATTTTATTTTACAACCAGGTCTGATTTTTGCCACCACACATTCATTTAACAATTATTGAGTGACTGACTTATTGAGTACAGAACTTAAATAATGCAAGGTTTCAATCCATGTTCAGCAAGGCAGAACATCAATAGGAGCACGTGGTGGAGAAAACCCTTTTATCTCATATCCAGGAATGAAAGTGAATTGAAGAGACAGACAGAGGTCCCCTTTAAGGGCATGGCACTGATGAAGTAATATCTGCCACTAGGTCCCACCTTTATGTCTGTACTACTTTGCAATAGTTCCATGGCTGAAGACTAGACATTTTACACATGGCCTTTAGGGGACATTCTAAGTTCCAATTATAGTAGTAGATATGCACTCATGGATTTGGAAATACCTGATTCTTAGCTTATTTCTGTTCTGTATACACAGGAACCATTACCCCATGCTCACTATTAAGCGTGACTGTATGTGTTATTACAAGGAGCAAAGGGTTAGCATACCCATGGTACTAGATATGACAGTCAAGTCTCATATATGAGTGAATCAGAGGTATGTTTCATATTTTTTGGATTCAGATAGATCCTTAGCAATATTGTGGTATACTGGACTTCCATTTCCAACCAAGTATCCTCAATGAATATCTCAATATTTTGTATATTTGAAAGAACACATAGTACTAAGATATATATTATAAAACACAATAGTCCTATACTTTGTCTTTCCCTCAACCCCATCATAATCTTCATGAGGCCACCACAGTCAGTTCTTAAACCTAACCTTCAAAGCTTTTTCTCTGTATTTCCAAATGATTTGCTTATAATTAATACGTTTTACTAAATTGAAATCATATTTATTAATTTTTATTGTTGGTAACAGGCTTCCCATACAGTAACACAAATTCGAGTTCCCCATACTTAACTTCGTTACTTAGTTTTCATTTACATGATGATTATTCCATAAACATTCTTCACTGATGAACCCAGTAATATCTTCTGCTAAGACTTTCTTTCTCTTATAGAATCTTTATAAACTTTTCTGTCACAGATATTTATTAATCTTTATTCCCAAGATCAAACATACTAACAGCCCATCATCTACATTATTTCTCAAAAATTTTCCTCTGTTCATTTGTCTTCCTAGTCTGTTTAGTCCTGGGAAATTTCAATTGGCTACTGTACTTTAGCCAACATTTATTCTCTAAAGTACTAAAACTATTTGATTGAGTTATAGTTGCAAGAACACTGATTTCTTGATTGAAATAAACTTCCACGAGATTTTAAAGTTTATTCTCAAATCCTTGGTTATTAGTAAAACAAAATAATCAAGTTCTTCTAATTTTCATTTCTTTCATGTATGAACAGTTTCTCTTCCCCCATGAATACATTAGAAAGTTTTCACTTTTTTTTAATATACTTTCATAAGAAATTGAATTGCTGTGAACTTTTTACCATTTGATGTGCCAAATTCTTATTAATATGTTGGTTGGAAATTTCACATAATATAGACTTGGAAAAGGTGCTTATTGTATACTATTACATATTATGTTTATTTGAAATTTCTTTACCTCCCTTTTTCCTTTTTCATTTCTCTGAAATTCCCATCATTTCTGGCAGTTGGAACTCATTGGATATGATTCTCCTATTGATCATTGGTACTTTCTAGAAGATTTTCTTCAATTTATATCAAAACTTTTCCTTTTCTTTAATTACTTCAGGTCATTTAAAAAATTTTATATAAACACGTATATTGAACACATATACATGTATCTGCTTCCTGTACTATTTGTATTATTGAATATCATTTTTAAATATCCTTCCCATTCATGTTAGTTTTCTCAAACATCTAGTGATCATGGACTTTTTAAAATAATTCAGTGTAAAGCACTGGAAAGCTGGCTGTGACCTCAAGTTAATAGATGGGGCTGACTAGAGGACTTAAAGCTAAGTGGATAGGCGGAAACCTCAATTTTGGGAATGCAGACCCTAAATTTTAGCATTTCAGGTTTTCAATCTGGAACCTACCTTCCAATGTACAGCTTAGGGACAATACAGAAGGATACGAGGATAAAGCAAAGTGCCTGGAATAGCTCATCATTCACTTTTTGGCTTCCAGTTAATTTCTTTTTCCTTCGTCGCCTGAGTTCTCCACATGCTCCCCTCCCTGCTACCATGTCTAGAAATATAGAGGCTCTTAAGTCAAATATCTTCAACAAATACTTTTGCACAAGCTAAGTGGGACTGGTTATATGAGCAGGATATTGAATGAAGCAGATGAAGATAGAGACTCCCATGGCTATCAGTACTCAGAAGACAGATTTTTATCTCTCCTTTTAGCTTAAAGCCCAAGCTCATCTTCTTTGGTAGCCTGTGCCAACAGCCTCAGCTTTTGGAAACTTGCATCCTGTGAACCTTGCTTCTCATTTCCACCCTCTTCTGTAGGTGCCACTCTGGTTTGCTAAATCAGATAATGTTCCTTCAACCTGCTGAGTCAGTTGATACTCCTCTCCTGTTCATTTCTGGCTTCTAGAGCTCTGCTGGAGTATTGACCCCACCACATTTAAAGTTTCCTTTTCTCAACCTTTGTTGATTTCTACCTTCCCTTTATTGCTACTGTAGTGAATCTTCAGGGTTATGCATTTCTGCCTTCAATCCATTGGTTTAATTCCTTGTCAAGATCTGGGACTCTTCCTCCACATTTTTAAAGGATTAAAGCACCCCTGTACTAACTAGTAATTAAGAAGGCCTTTTCGAATCTTTTCAAAAAATTATTTTCCTTCTGAAAGCAATATTAAGGTGACTGATAGAATTTCATTTCCATGACTTTTAGTACAATCTTGATTCTTTTAGCTTTGTAGCACTCCCTGGGTTGCTAGAATATATAAAATGATAGGGGAAAGTATGTGAAGGCAAAAGTTTCTTATAGAAGAAAAGACCCTAGCATTTCTGCCCAGCATAATGGCATTTTATTTTCCCTCCCACTGACTAAGCGGGGTGGGAATTATTTCAAGAACTGACAAAAATATATCAAGGTTTTATTAAAAACACATTCATGTATGTTTCCATTAATTGTAATGATACATTTATGTATATGCAAAGTAAGGAAATATAAACAGAACAATATAGAATGCATTGCAATCAATTTATGACAAGTTCATCATTTTCATAACAAAATCATAAAGTATTTCATATGCATGATTTACATCCAGATTATTGGAAAAAGATCTCCACACTCTCAGTTCTTCTCCCCTTTTCAGTCCTTCTATGCAGTGCTTTGGTGCACGGAATACTTTCCCTTCAACTGGGGCTTTCAATTAGCTCTTAGAAAGCAGCACCGACCAGGCATGTCTGGGCAGGTCTATAATCCCAGCAGTCCTGGAGGCAGAGACTAGAGGATTCCAAGTTCAAGGCCAGTCTAGGAAACTTAGGGAGACCCTTTCTCAAAAATAAATAAATACAAAAGAAAAGAAAAAAGAAACCAAAGCAGAAGGATGAACTCTACCCTTCCCAGAGTTGTATTCTTTGAAACTATGTTAAACTAATACAAATTAGAAACGGGCAGACAAACAGCTCTATTTTTCTGCATATCTTCCAAGAGCGTGACTCTCAAAAGTATTGAGATAAATTAATACCTTTAGTTTCTGCTGTGTCAGAGGCATATATAAAAGTGAAAGCAGTCTTTCCAAGCCAACTTCTTCCCCCTCTAACTCCATCATGGATCTTTTAGTTCATGACTGAGACCCCTGATGGCCAACTCATTCCTGTAGATCCAGATAGCAACTTACCTGTCCCCAGGACATGGAGTCCATTCCTCACTTTGTCCAGTAAAGTGCTTTCTTTCTTCTTTGTGAAATTCTCCTACCTCTGCCTCCTTCCTGAAAATGAACTCTAGCACAATGGCAGAAGTCGCTCAGATGGAGAAGCCAATGAACCATGTCACTAAGTCCCTATTTCATTTCTTTCTTAATCTTACTCACAGAAATGAATAATTATGATACAAATAAAAACACTGATATATGAGGGTGAAAGATCTCATGGTTTATATTGCTGTTCTATGTCCATTATATTTGATCCCAGCCATGTGGGAGCAGAGGAACTGGGCTGACTTGTACTTCATATAATTTTAAAGAATGTAGTTGAACTAAGTTCACAGAGAATGGACTCAATTGCTGGTCTTTCTATACCAAATCTAAATTTATTTCTAATTCAGTACAGGGTCAGCCTTTTTTTTCTTTTTGGCAGTGTGAAGTTAACTTTTTTATGTTCATATATGTATATAGCACAGTAAATATCACCTTTATGTATAACCACGAATCAGTAATTTTAAAAAAGGTATAAATAGAGAAAAGACCAGTAGAGTAGAGGAAAGATAACTGAGGGAGAAAGGAGGAGAATGAAAGGGTGTGTAATGGGGACTGAATTAGAGTACGCTTCTATAATTATGTCATAATGAACCATGATCGTTTGTATGCTTAAAGTGACCAAGTAAAATAAATAAATAATAAAACACATACTGAAGATTTTTGTCTTAAACTTATAAAATTAATTTATTATCTAAGGTTTAGATATTTATTTGCATATACCTAACAGTTAGTGTCCTGAGGTTTATTTAGATTATAAAGATTAATAAGAGAATAAAGGGCCTCATTTGAAAATATAAAGACAGAAACTTACTTAGTATTGGGTTCATGGATCCCTACAAACATCCATAGAAATGGTAGAGTATCATTTACTCATTTGAAATTGTTTGAAAATTTGGGTATTTTCCCTCTACTCACTGGGAAGAGATTCCAGTGGTTTTCAGAGAAGGATATTTTCATGCCAGCTATGAAAGTTTAGGAAAAACTGAAAAAATTTTCTAAGATGTGTATAATTGAAAAGATATCAAAATCTGGATGTTTTATTCTTGAATTTAATGCCAATAAAGTCATATTATTAGATTTCAAGTCAATATTTCCCAAGTAATTCCCTAGAGCTTGTAAACTTGTATTTAAGTGTTTATTCCTCCTTCTTTTAAATTTCAAAATACTCTGAAGATTGTTCTTATTTGACAGTTTGGTGTCTAGAGAAGGTATAACCAAGATAAAACACACTATTTTTCTTTAGTCTAAATAAAATTGAAGAATCTCAGCTTATTCTCGTTAAGGACAGTGAAGCCATAGCTTTATGACTGTATCCTTAAGAGGATAGTGTAGGCCACCCATTTCGAGTCGGTGCTTTCCTTTTAAGGGTCAGTTACCTGAAGCTTATAAATAATAAATTGCTTATGGTCAGATAGAAAGTGATAGTATTAAGTAGGTCTGATTCTGAAGGTCTGGGTAATAACCACTGTATCACTCGTTCTCCAGTTGTGATTAAGGAATGATTTACAGCTATGGGCACAGATGGTGCATCTGATTTGATTCAGGGATACATAGTCATGTGGCACAGACATGTACAGAGATGGAGAGACTTAGAGACTTGCAGAAGAGACTGCCATTTAATCTCTTGTTATTGTGAACCAACAGAAGGGCTGGGTAGGTAATTACTACCATTAATTTTAAAAGCAACAATGAGGAGTAGGAAATAGGTGGTGGAGATTAATCCATCCACCTAATATGGACTTCGAGGCATGGGAGAGCTAATGTCCTGACTTTTCCAACTAAGAGCTGAAAAACACTGGTCAATTACTAGACTTTTCTTCTCTGAAACCCATCAGCTCTGACCTACTCTGTTCTTTCACTGCTGAAATTATAGCTTTCTCTCCTATATTCTTTCTACTAGAATATTTCTAACATTATTCACACATGATGGAATACCTCCTATTAAAAATGACATGAGCAATAAAACCATTTGCCCAATATTTTCTTTCAGCTGTTGCTATGCCTCTCTGTACCTCTTAATAGTAAAAGTATCTTAGGGATTCTTTAAATTTTTGTATCTATTACTTATATACTAATCTTTCCTTTTAAAAATGGCTAAAGTGAAATACGTCATGTATTTTTAAAATAGTGTAAAACAGATGGTGTTTTGTTCTTTCTCAATTCATTATATTCTCACATTATGACTTAAGAAATGAAAAATTACTAGTATCTTAAGGACTGTTTATGGATTCCTGAATCCCAAAACACTCCCTGTAGCAGTAAAAACTGTTCTGATTATTTTGTGAATTAATCCTTATTTCTCTTAATATTGTTTATATTCTTAAGTGTCTTGTTAGTTTTTACAACTTTTGAAACTGATATTACTGTAATTTTCTATTTTTTTAGGGACAAAATGCTTTTTTTAATCAGTGGAATTTCTAACATTTGGCCAAACTGATGTTGTTGCAATTTATTTATTATTTCTCCTATACTTTCTTCAGTTATATAAATAGATGTCTTCTAAATGAATAAATAAGTAAAAAAAATATTCACTTAATGATTAATAGACACTCAGGAGGCTTCTATCTGATGTTACAAATAAGGTTCTTTCTTTCTTTTTTCTTTTTTGGTAAAAGGGATTGAACTCAGGGTTCTTAACCACTGAGTGCCGTCCCCAACCTTTATGTATTTATTTTTGAGATAGGGTCTTAATAAGTTGCTTACACTGGCATTGAACTTTGATTCTCCTGCCTCAGTCTCCTGAGTAGCTGAGATTACAGGTATGTACCACCATTCCCAGCCAAGGCTGCTACTTTCTTAAACACATAACCTAGGTACGCAACAAACAATTTCCCTGGAACTCATATTTACCAATGGACTGGAAAAGTGTTTAAATTTGTTACTAATATAAAAATTTCCAAAGTGTCCTTTCCAATAATTATGTCCACTACCATATGCTGAGAGTTTTCTTTGCTGTACATTTTTATGAAGTTTTATTTATTTATTCAAATAATTTTCTCATTTTCTATAGAGTTCTATGCCTACTTGATTATCGATTTTCAATATCAACCCATGTATTTGACATAACAATCTAGTGGAAAAAATTTGATTTTAATATCTTTTTACTTTATGAATTTTGAGTTTTGATGAACAAGTTAAATCTATTTTTAAATTAACATATGGTAACTATGGGTTATCATGTGCTTGACACATGTATACATCGTGTAACATTCTAGTCAGGGTAAGCATATCTAGTCAAACACTTCTTTGTAGTGAGAAAATGCAAAATACTCTCCTACTTTTAAAAAATATGTAAAGCTTTATGAAGATCTATGTTCAACATTCTGTCCCATGGAAAAATAGAACTTATTTCTCCCATCAAACTGTAACTTAGGACTCATTGACCAGCCTCCCCTCATTTCTTCCTCTACCTCCGGTAATCATATTCTCTCAACTTCTCTAAGATCAACTTCTGTAGATTCTGCACTTGGGTGAGATCATGTAGTGTTTATCATTCTGTGCCTAACATCTTTCACTTGACACAACATCCTCTAATTCTACCCAAGGTGTCACAAATGACACAATTTCCTTCTTTTTTTTAACTGGAGTTTTCCATTTCATATTTCTAACACATTCTCTTTATCCATTAAAGGAATCTTAGGTGGATTCCATTTGATGAAATTTTTAGTTGTGTGAGTTTTGTATGTTCTGGACACTAACCCCATGTCATATGTTTTATTTTGCATTTATGCATTTAATCCATCTTGAGTTCAAATTAGTGTACAGAGTAAAAATGAATAGACAAATATCATGAGTTATCATAACAAATTTACCAAAAATTTTCTCTTAAATTTCTTGATCCAAAATGCCTTATTTGTCCTAAATTAGTTTTCAATATATGGAAAAACCATTTTCTTATGGCATTCATATGATGTTCTGTCACTTTTTTCTATACTTATTTCTTTAACATGTTTTAATTAAAAGCAAATACACAAAATGGCAAAAGGAGAACTGTGCAGTTCAATGAAGGATTATATATCAGATATCCATGTTATCAACACCCAAATCAAGAAGTAGAAATTTACTCATACTCTCAAGTTCTCCCTGTGCCTCTCACTCATACTAACTATCCAACCTTTTACAAATTAACTTTTTCACTTGCACAATTACAGTTCTTTTCCTGTATTTGAATTTTAAAATGAAAGCATATGATGTTTCTCTTCTGTGTTTTGTTTCTATTATTCAATATTATAATCGAGTCTCTAGGAAGTAAAAAATAACATTTGGTTGAATTCACCAATGGTGTTTCATTTATTAAAAAAAAAAACTATTTCTGAAAAATTGTTCTCTCTAGTTTTTGTATTGTTGCCCTATGGTTATCTAAAATATTGATTAATTTTATGATGAACTTCTCTAGAAAAAGTTTTGCTATACATTTGTGGAAAAACATTTTTCCCATTGCTGGCTTTAAATATGGATATAATTATGTTCAATTAGTGAACTGAAAGATAACTGAATAAAAGTTATTCACATTGAAGCGTGTTAAAAATTTTTATATACACACATGGGTATGTACATGCAAATGTGTGTACATGTAAATTTGGGGATGGTGAAAATTTGGTCAAATGTATATTTGTATTTCTAGTTGGACAGAAGAAAACAATAAGGCAGGGGAAATATTACTATTTTAATAGCATCTACATTTTCAAAATTCAACAGATATAAGCAACAAAATCTAGAATCACTCCAATCCTTAAATAGTATAAAAAGTAAAACGCACATGCTGTTTCAGCTTGGGTTCCCCCACAAGTGGAATCTGATATCAATGGATACAGGAAATTCATTGAGGAGTGCTGCTATGAGGGCCACTTGTTGGGAAGGGGAGTAAGTAGGAATGGTCAGGGTATAATAGACACACTGTGGGTATTTCTGGAGTAGGAGTAGTCATTTTTGAATTGTTCTGAATTGGAGGACCCACCAAGGCCTTTATGCATCCTCATCAATCAGATTCTGAATGGAGTTTCCCACAACCCCCACTGCAGGAAGGGGTTGTGACCTTTAGCAGGTGACTTTCTTTTATCTTCTACAGAGAATCCTAAAGAGAGCCAAATGAGTATCCTCGGTTGTCAACACTCTCAGAAGATGGGTGAATGAGTACCTGGATCCTAGAGGGAAATTCAGATGAGATACAAAACCACCTTTTGCTGCAGTATACACAACTACAGTCCCAGGTGAATTAGTAAAGTGACTGCAATTCAACATCAAAGAGCACATCTTCAAAGCCACATGAATGAAAAGATCATTGCCTGCAAAACAGACTTTCAAATGACTTCTCATTAGCAGTAATAAAAACTAAACAATAATGAGATGACAGACTTAAAAGACAGGAAAAGGAGTAATCGCAACAGAAAGATTAAAGTATGTGTAAACTAAAATTATTTTTAGACAAAGGGGGAATTTATTGTCAACCAACCAACATTAAAAGATAAAAGAAGAGAGGATTTCTTCACAAAGAAAATAAATCACAGAAAAATGACAGAATTCTAGGAACAAACAAAAAGAGACAAGTTGAAAATGTGTAACTATATATGAATGTTGATTAGATTGTCAGTAATAATTTTTCAGGGGTGGTTTTTACATGAGTTTGTTCACATTTTCATGATAGTTTATGATGTATAAACATAATTTTTCAGTATGCTATATTTTGTGTTGCTATACAATATATTCCAACTATAACTTTATATGTCAAATCATTTTTTCAATTCTTAAAATACAGATTCGATATCTCCATATTGTGATTTTTCCTTTTATTCATTATTGGCTGAGTAGGCTGGCATCCTGATTTATTGCTAGCATTGAATTTGATTCTAATACTTTGATAAAAATATGACTCTTACATTCAAATCTGAAATGGTGACAGAATAGTTTGTTTTATAATTGAGGTATCCAAGGAGAGGACCAATTATCTCTTGTTTGTGGATGTTTGCCTTCATATTACACATTACCAAATTTAACTGGTCTCCATTCATCCCTTTAGGACACAAGTAAAATTACATTTGTGATAGTGAAGGTCCCAAGGAAATGATGAAGTGGGTTATTATGAGTAAAGGAAAGAAGCTGTGTGGCCTGACAGCAGTGATCTCATGTTGAAAGGGAAGAATTCTGGATTGTGAGAGGTTATTTCTTTGTTTTTGAGACACAAAAAGCAGTTATCTTGTTTGATTTTTATTTTTATTTTTTGGTGGTGTTGGGGGTTGAACCCAGGACCTTGTGCATGCAAGGCAAGCATTCTACCAACTGAGTTATATCCCCAGCCCAAGAGCGGTTATTTGAACAGAACATACTTCACAAATTTCTTCAGGGCTTTATTCCAATACCAATTGGTTAAAATTCTCCTGATGCCTAGGAGATTACTCAGAACTAAAATTTCATTTCTACTGCCATTGATATATTCATCCTTTTTTCTGTTATCAACTTTGGATGGTGAGGAAGGAATATCAGAGTTGCCTTTTTTTTAGCCCAAATTGAAGTTTGCTTATGCATTTTGATTTTTTTAACTTGTTTTATTTAATATTTCTCTGTAAACTATTTCATAGTAAAGAAACATAAATACATTTTAAAAACAGGGTTGTTTTCATTATTTTTATTGACAAGAGTATGTGTACCTAGATTCACATTAGCATTTGACTTTATTTAAACTTTCAACTAATAATAATGTCAACACAGAAAATATTTGAATGAGTTGATTGCCCAAATAGGTATGACTATACTAATTTTGCTCTTAAAACATCTCACTTTAAAGAGAGGGAAAAAATAGTTTTCCATTTTCCCCTTGATTTTCATGTCATTTAATGTTTCACTATTCTGAGTTCTGAAATTGTCATCAGGATGTATGGCTTCAGTTCAGTTTTGCTACTGTCAAACTGCTTGACCTCAGGCAATTCTTTTCACCTCTCTAATCTTTAATTTCATCTTTTCTCATTTGGTAAAATGAGAGAATATTAGAGTAGATGATTTTACAGTTTCCTATCAGCTCTGATACTCAAGCACTTGTATAAAGTGTTAAAGTTTGTTATAGGTAATAAGATAATCTAACAATGAAGTTGCAAAGAAAGCCTTCAGGATATATCTTTAGCTATAATCAGGTGACCTAGAGGAAAAAAGAAATTTCTTAAAAAGAAGAGATCAGAAGAAGAAAGGAATCAAAGGTGACATGGAAAATAATGGGAAGGGTGAAAAAATAGTAGAAACAAAATTATCTAAAAACCAAATAAACAAGCAAAAATGACAACCATGGGCAAAATAAAGAAACACATAGCATGATTGCATAATTTTTTCTAAAGATTCAATCTCAAAACCAATTATTAAATTTTGTCATTTCCCTATCTCTACAATTATATTATGCAAGTATCTGTCAAACTGTAAATCTGCCCCATATTTAGCAGTTGCTAAATTACGTGTTCATTCACCAGCATCCTCCTAAATCTGATTTACCTTTCGTCAGCAACCTCACATGTCACTCCAAGTGATACTAATTTTCTACACTGCTGTCCTTCTATGTCACCTATTTCCTAAAACATGGGTAGTGCCCCTGCACTGAAAGAACCAATTTCTAATGTAACCATATAATGAAGTAATTTTATTTTCTGATTTTGGCCTACATGGGCTTTTACAAAGACTGGTGCAATAGCATCTTTCCAGAGCACCAGATGGATGTGGTTAAATGAAGTTCAATGACAAGTTGGTAATGCAGGAAATAAAAGAGACATGGTTACATTGCAGAAATAAATGGCCTAGATCTCATTTTCCAGACTGATAGGATACAGTGTGGGGGAAAAACATAGAAAAGTACATCCTATGGGTTCTGCTGTCTTTTTACTTGACTTAAATTGATTGCATAATTAACTCATGGTCATTATTAACCAAAATCAATATGGTCACTTGCATTAGCAAATGTGTATATCCAAAAAGCATAAAAGAGTTCAAAATGTTGTATTTGAATTTCAAAGGATAGAGTAAACCAGAATAGATAAAGCAAAACTCTTAGTGTAATCTTAGTATAATCTTTCAGAACTCTCTTCTCCTGGATGAAAAGATCAGTCTATAACTCTGCCTTCTTCCAACCTTTGGCAAATAATACCTTCATTTATTGAGAACCTTCAAAACAACTGGGAATAGTCTAAGGATTTTGTGTACAGTTTTTAAGGAAATGATGATGGGCACTCTTTTTTTTTTTCCCCATGTGTTTTTATCTCTATTACACAGAAAAGATAAGTAACTGCCCCCAAGATCCTTAATCACCGTGAAAGCACTGAGTTTGATTGAAGTTAAAATCTTAATAGATAGCCCTTACTCCATCTACCACTGCTCTTCCATGCACTTGGATTTCTCCTTCAGAAATCAGGATTCCTGGTTTCCTGAAGCTCAGGGCCTTAAGACACACTTATATAGTTTCAAACTTGAGTAGCTCTGCTAGTCACTAGTTTAAATTGGAGAATGATAATGTCTATACAGAGGACTACTACAAATGAGAGGACAGACATGTAAAATACTTTTTCTCAGTTGAACATTTTGTTCAAATAGAGATAGTGTTTGTCATTTTTTTTTGGTATCAAGTAGATTCGCATCAATGCATATTTCAGAAAATGCCCTAAATTTGTGTCATCTCACTCTATTGTCTCACCAGGAGTAGCTCAAGTCCTTCTTCTGGACCCTAGAGTTGAGGAGGTGAGTCTAGTCACCTGCCCTTGCCCAACACACACATATTAATGATATTTGCCTAATTTGTCTTACAGGAAACTTCTGGAAGGATGTGGTGCACAAGCTAAGAGCTCAGACTTTTAGTATACACAAAATTTAAAACTATCAAAAACATCTCTACTTGAGTGGGGAGATATTGGAGTATATAGTAATTTAAACTTTGAGATTTATAGATTCATTTATATATTAGCTATATTTGCTAACAGAGTTTGTGGGAACTATTTCATCCAACCTCACTGCACAAAAATAAAATTTCTTAGACACAGATGCTATTTTTCTAGGATAGAAAAACAAGTATCTTGAGGCTGAGACTGAAATTATTTAACTAGCTCTCCAGTATAATTGTTTGAACTTTGTATTTCCCCCCCTTTTTAAAAACTATTCAGCTGAAACTATGCTGACATTTCTGAAAGATTATCTTTCATTCACACACTTTAAAAATCCTAGATAAGTATCATCTATAATCATTAGGGCAGAATTTCTCCTTTTCCATCACTGATAATTAAATTAAGATTACAAATAGATTCTACTTTTATTAAATAATGAAACAAACAAACCTTCAGTAAGTTGTTTTTTACATATATATGGTAATATACATATATATTATAGAACAAATAAATTATATAGAGCCTATATGTGCATATACCTACCAGGGCATATACCTCATAAGGAAAAGCATCAAATGTGAGACACCATTTTTTAGCCCCCCCAAAATTAATGATGTTCACATTTATAAATGGTTAAGAACCATCTAGAGAATAGTATTACTTTACACATAAATTATATATATAAAATTCAAATTTTGATATAAGAGAAACATTTTGATATAAGTAAAACATTAGAACACTGCTATGCTGACTTGTTTCTGAGTAGTTCATGGTTGCTTTCACAATATAACAAATTTGAGTTACACAAAGTCTATGCTATTTGTTGTCTGAATTGCCAGAAGTAGTTTGTTCCATTCTTTGATATAAATGAAATACTAAATGGAACTACTCATTGTTCCTTTTGTGGTACTTGGGTTTGCAGAGTTGCTTAAAGCTTGGGTTTCTGAATCCTTCATCTCATTTACCCACATGGGCTGTCTTAAACATCATTCTTCTGTCTTCTCCTGCAAGTTTATTTTAGTACAGCTCAATCACACTTCTTATCCTATGCCCATTCTTCTAGCAGACTACTCCATGATGGCCACTACCATTTTCAAATAAGGAGTGATCTCAACTTCTACTTTTCCTCATCATTAGTTCTCTGGGGGGAAAAAAAAAATCCACTCTCAATTTTTAAAAAATTGTCTTATTTTTCCAACTCATGGAATGAGAATATTCTAATACACACTGTTTCTAATGCTACTTTTTTCACTTCCTTATACATCAGTGTTATTTTTCCTATAGATTGTACACCTTTGTTATATACTCTTACTAATTTATATTATTCACCTTTCTATCTAGCTATATATTCCATTCCTTCCTGAAAATATGTGTTAGTTACCTGCAAGACACAGCAGAAGATGACATATATCTTCTGACTTGGTAGAACCACCTTCTGATATGGGAATGGACACATAAATGATTAGAGCTTCCAAGTGGAGAGAGACGATTTGTGATAGGGTAGTAGATAATATATATGACATTGAAACATGCATCATTTGGATCCAGGAATTTTGAAAATTTAGCCAGATTTTTAAGAAATCATTGATACACATGCATATTGTTTAAAAAAGTCTTTGTCACAGGGAGAAAATCTGAAATGCCCAATGAGAGGAAATTGTTTAAGTAATTTAAATACACTTATATACTGAAATAATAGACATTTAAAATTTATGTTTATACTAATGAAAACATCAATAACTTGAAGGAATGACCATTGTTTAATACTAAGAGAAGACATAATATAATGCTAAAAAAATAGTATGTTCTCAAATAGACCTGTTTAGGCAGATATTTATAATAATGTCATATATAGTAAAAGACAACCATCTTTAACTGGTGATCTTACCTCTGCTATCCCATGTTCTTATTACTTTCATGTTTAGAAAAACTGAGGATAAGTTTCAAAGAAACCATGGGCTTATTAACCAATGGTCCCCTCTCTCAGCTCAGGGATTTTTCCCATAGTGAGGACCTTTCCAGGACACTTCATATTTCAGTGTCTTTTCTAAATTTTCTGGTATGAACTTGTATGATTTTTTCAGTCAGAAATGCTTCTGCTTGCTTTCACTTTAATTCCTTACTGTGTCCTTTTTTTTTTGTACTCCAGTACAGATAACAAACTAGGACAGGTCCCAAATAACTACTTAATTCATCCTAGGCTTGTTTACTCTGTTTCCTTCATCAATGATTTATATTAGCTCCAGAAGATAGAACTGCATAGGCTGCAATAGACCTGACTGACACTTCCTTTGGAAGATACGTTGATGTAAAATAGTTACTTTCCTGAAATAATTTTTTATAAATTTTAATCACATGGGGATGCTCTTATCTTAAAATTAAAATCCCTTATTTTGCTGAATTTGACTCAAAGTAGGAGATACAGCTGGTAAGAACATCTTGAATTTGAGCTGCAACCTAGCAGTTTGTTTATCAGCTCCCCTGTTCCTACATGAACGGAAATTTCTTGGTTTTCTTATTGTTATAACATAATCAAAAGTCATGATCTATAGGAAGGAGGAAACGCAAGTCAAATTGCTTTAAAACTACAAACTATCATCATTAAAATGTTTGAATTCCATTTGTAAAGACTCAACAGATGCAAGATTTTAAACATGCTGCTTATACTATATAGCCTTCAGAATTTCTACATCTTGGCATTCTTTTGAAAATAAACTAATTCAGATAATATGACTGAAAAACCAATAGTTTCTAAATATATGTTAGTTATTATTCTAACATGTCAGATACTATTGCTGTCAATAAAGGGCTCCCTGCCATATGTTCACAGAAGCTAATACTATGGCACTGGGTTTTTGCAAAAAGAAAATGTTTTATTGCCTGGTCAACCAGCAATGAAGCTAGGAGCTAAAAAATAATGGAGCTCAAATGATGTTATTAGAGTCCTAGACCACAGTCTGGACACTGAGGGGTGCCACACAGACCAGGCTCTGACATCTGCCACTTTTAGAGTTCAGTCAGAGACAGGAGTGGTGGTGAAGCAAGAAAGGAACTTATTCAGTACAGCCACACTAAAAAGCAGGAGGACTGGCATTCTAAGCCTATCTTCAGGGTACTGACATGTGCTCCCAGATTATAAAGGAGAAAAAATCAGGAGGCAAGAAGTGAAAATAAGCAGCCTTGATCTGATTGATCCTTGTCTTAAGTCTGATTCTGCATCCTGCTGTCTCTAGGGAACTGTGGAAGTTGGTCTAACTCCAGGGGGCAATTCAGTTTCCAACTGAGATGATTGCTTGCTCCTGTGAAGGGTGACCTTGGTGTCTGTCCTAGGATAATTGCTTCTGTTTAGGGTTCAGTCCCATCATGGGTGATCTACCTTGAAGTCTTGCTACTGCTAGAATATTACTCTTATCATGCTGTTGTCAATCTTGAAGGATGAGAGAGATTAGATAAATTTAGGACTAATCACTTTCTATCACCCATTTTTAGGCAGAAACAATCCTTAAGTAATATTAAAATGTCTATATGCAGTACAGCAGGTACCTGATCCAAAGTTTGAAGTAGCAAATAACACAGATATAAAATGAAGGTAGAAATGCAAAGCTTCTATACTGCTTTTAGTTACCCATTGGACATCTGTAGGCCCAAATGAGGTTTCAGTGCTTTTTAGCAAAAGTGATCTCTAAGTCCCTGTTACAGAGTTAGTAGTAAGGGACAGGGAGAGATTTAGTATTCTTTGGTGAAGGCCTAAATGATCATCATGGCTTTTCACACAATGCATATTTCTTTTGAGGGGAGGTTATTGTGCTCTCCCTAAGGAGAGGGATTTGGACTTGTGACTTCATTGACTGGATAAGGTGACAGCTTCTGCTCATGTCCCTTTTTGAAGAGCCAGTTCCAAACCCATCCTTGAGTTGATTCTGGAGATTTTTCTTGAAAGATAACTTAAGAATTTTGTTACTTAAAAACTTTGTTATGTCCGGGTGTGTTCAGGCCTTATCTGATTTTATTATGACATCTGACATTTCTTTTTTTTTTTTTTTTTTTTTTTTGCGGTGCTGGGGATTGAACCCAGGGCCTTCTGCTTGTAAGGCAAGCACTCTACCAACTGAGCTATATCCCCAGTCCAACATCTGACATTTCTTAAATGAAGACCCTGTGGCATAAGAGTTCCTCCCTTGAAAACATATGTTCAGGTACCTTGGTAAGCCTATGGGAAAATGCATGAGAAATAATGGAGAACAATAGCATTGAGATCAGTGAATTTCATGCCAGGCAACTTTTAATCAGTAATTACAATGGTGCCTGATTCATTTGCTCATTTTTTAAAGTGTATGTGTGTGGGACCTAGTATGTGCTACATGTACAGTACCAGTGATGTAGGACAGATGAGGCTGGACACTGAAAGAATTAGCGGGAATCTGGTTTATTTGAGTTGCAGTGGTCCAGAAGAACTAATTCCTGAAAAATCTCTGGCACATTATCCCTCTTCTCTCTGAAAGGACCTGCTCTCTCCCTGGAGAGTGTCCCCTCTCCCTTTTCCTGTTCCTTCAATAAATTCATACTTGTTACTTTGAGTCACATACCTGAAATCTTTCTGACTTGTTCTCAAGAACTGGAATTTGAAGGGGGGAGGGGTCTTCACATTGCCTAAGTTTTTCACTTTTAACAAATGAAGAAGGAATACAAATAGTAATTCCTATTAAAAATCAAGTGCTCCATAATGATCTAATGAGTTTAAAAGATGCTTAAATTTCTCATTAATCCAAATATCTTTGATAATTTATTAAAAATGACAAGAAGAAAGATTTGATAATTTCTAAGAATAATTTATTTCACTTTCAACAGTTTCCTTCTGAATATTGCTTATAAGGAATAAATAGAAAAGTTAGCTTAAAAATAAAAGAATGAGGGGAAAAAAGAATCAAAGTTAGGATTATCATACAATTTCTTCAAAGTATCATAAATAGCTATGATAAAATTAAACTTTGTCATTTCTGGGAGTAAATTCTTAGTCTTGTATAATAGGAAAGAAAATTGTGTAGAAAGTAGTGCTTTACAATTCAGAACAGCAAGTAGCTCTGTGTGTGTGTGAGAGAGAGTCAGAGAGAGAGAGAGAGAGAGAAAGGTACTACTACTCCTGTGTTCTTTGTGGTTTTGTTTACTCATTTTTATGTTCTTAAATTATTAATGGACACACTATTATACATATTTATGGGGACGGTGTGTTAATATGACACATAAATATACAATGTGTCATCATCAAACCAGGATTATTAGCCTTTCCTTCTTCTTAAACATTTAGTTTCTTTGTGTTAGGAATTCAAAATGTTTTCTTCTAGCTTTTTAAGAAAACATAAAATAATTCTAAATCACAGTTACCATATTGTGGAGTAGAATGCTATAATTTATTCCTCTTGTCTATTTTGGGATTCATTACTTACCAACCCTCTCCTCTTCCTTTTCCCCTTCCTTGCTCCTAGTAACAACTATTCTATTCTTTACTTCTTTGAAGTAAACTATTTCAGTTATCACATATGAATGAAAAAAGGTAGTATTTTGTCTTTTTGTGCCTGGTTTGTTACAATTAACATAATGTCTCCCAATTCCATCCATGTTGCTGAAAATGACAGTATATCATTATTTTTATGACTAAATAATATTCCATTATGTGTGTATATGTGTGTGTGTGTGTGTTTCTTTATCCATAGACCCAATGGTTAATATGTTGATATATTGGTTGACTCCACATATTAGTTGCTGTGAATAGTGCTTCAATAAACATTGAAGAGTGAAGTATCATATTGATGTACTAATGTTCTTTTCTTTGGATAAATACTGAGTAGTGGGATACCTGGATTATATGGTAGGTGTATTATTTATATTTGAGGAACTGCTATGTTATTTCCATAATTGATATAGTAATTTGCATTTCCACCCAGAGTGTAAGAGTTCCACTTTCTCCATATCCACGCCAACATATGTGACTTTTTGTCCTTTGGATTATAGCCATTCTAACTGGGATAAAATGACATCTCATTATGTTTTTGATTTCCACTTTTCTATTGATTTGTGATGAATTTTTTTCATGTACTGATGATTATTTGAATATGATTTTGATAAATGGGTATTCAAAGAATTTACTAATTTTATTGCAAAATATTTGTTTCTTTACTTTAGAATTTTTTAGTATTTGGGATATTAATACCATAGCAAGTTAATGGTTTATGAATATTTTCTCCCATTCTGCATGTCTTCATTCTGTTGATTCCTTTTCTTTGCAGAACTCCCTTAGTTTGATATAAGGTCATTCATCTATTTTGTCATCTCTACTTTGGGGACCTTATCAAAAAAAAAAAAAATCATTTCCCACATCAATGCCTCATGTTTCATATAAGACTAATCCTACTAGTTTCAAAGTTTCAAGCCTTATGTTTAGACTTTGATCCATTTTGAGTTTATTTTTGTGTAAAGTGTGAGATGAGAGTTAAATTTAATTCGTCATATGGCTATCCAATTTTCCCCAGCACCATCTATTGAAGGGACTGCACTTTCTCCAATGTATGCTTCTGATGACTTTTCAAAAGTTCACTTGACTCCAGTTGCATGGATTTTTTTTGTGTTCTGCATTCTACTAATTGATCATTGTATTGATTTGCATTCCAAAACCAAGCAGTTCAGTTACTGTTGCTTTATAGTATGTTTTGAGTACAAGTTTTGCAGTGCCTTCATCTTTGTTCTTTTTTGCTTAGGATTACTTTGAACTGTCAGATTCTTTTGCAGGTATTAATTTTATGATTAACTTTTTCTCTTTTGGTGAAAACACCATTGGTATTTTGATGCAGATTACATTTAATCCATAAATTGCTTAGGGAAGACTGGACCTGAACGTTTGTATTATTTTGTTAATTATATTTTCTATGGCTTTTCCCTTCTTTTTTCCTTCTGAAATACAAAAATTTGCAACTATTTCTTCACTTAATTTTGTCCCATAAAACTTATAGCCTCCTTCATTTTTCTTTTTTTTTTCCCTCTTTTCTCCCTCTTCTTATCTTGACTAACTAGATTATTTCAAAAGACCTGTGTTACAGCTCAGATATTCTTTCTTCTGATTGATCCATTCTGTTGTTGGAACTCTCGGTTATGTTTCCACTTTACTTACTGAAATGTTCAGACCCAAGATTTTTTTATTCCTTTTCATGGTCTCTGTATGCTGGATTTCTATTCTTACCATGTATGTCTCATTTCATTGAATTGTTTGTATGTATTCTCTACATCTATCTTTTGAAGTTTCCTCAGAATCATTTGACTTCTTCTTCAGTCAGTCAATTGGCTGCCTTTTGTTTTTAGAGAGCAGTTTTGTTCTTTGGGAGGTGTCATATTACTTCATTTTTTCATGCTTCTTGTATCCTTTTGTTTTCCCTTTTTAAACAATTTGTTCTAATTAGTTATACATGACAGCAGAATGCATCTTGACACATTGAACACAAAGGAACACAATTTCTCATTTCTCTGACTGTACACAATGCAGATTCACACCATTGGTGCAATCATACATGTACATAGGGTAATAATGTCCATCTCATTCCACCATCCCTCCCACCCACAAATACCCTCTCCTTCCCTCACTCCCCTCTGCCCAATCCAAACTTCCTCCATTCTTTCCTAGCACTCCCTGCCATTGTGGCTCAGCATCTACCTCATATCCAAGAAATCATCTGGCCTTTAGGTTTTTGGAATTGGCTTATTTCAGCTAGCATGATATTCTCTAACTCCATTCATTTACCTGCAAATGTTATAACCTCATTCTTCTTTAAGGCTGAGTAATATTCCAACATATGTACCAGACCTTAAACTATACTACAGAGCTATAGTAACAAACAACATGGTATTGGCACCAAAATAGACATGTAAAACAATGGTACAGAATAGAAGACACAGAGATAAACCCACATAAATAAAGTTATCTTATACTAGGCAAAGGAACCAAAAACATACATTAGAGAAAAGATAGCCTCTTCAACAAATTGTGCTGCAAAATGGGAAATTCAAACATAACAAAATGAAATGAGACCCCTATCTCTCACCCTGCACAAAGCTCAACTCGAAGTGGAGCAAGGACCTAGGAATTAGACAAGAGACCCTGTGCCTAATAGAGGGAAAAGCAGGTCCAAATCATCATGTGTGTTTAGGACCTAACTTCCTTATGACTCCTGAAGCACAAGAAATAAAGAATTAATAAATGGGATGGATTCAAACTAAAATACTTCTCAATGTGAGGAAAGAGCCTAGAGAATGGGAGAAAATCTTCACCACATGTACATCAGATAGAGCATTAATCTCCAGGATGTATAAAGGACTCAAAAAACTTAACACCAAAAAAAATAATAATAATACCCCAATCAATAAATGGGCTAAGAAACTGAACACACACTTCACAGAAAAAGATGTAAAATTGATCAACAAATATATAAAATTTTTTTGACATTTGTAGTAATTAGAGGAATACAAATAAAAACTTCATTTCACTCTAGTCAGAATGGCAATTATCAGGAATACAAGCAACAATAAGTGTTGTTGAGGACGTAGGGGAAAAGGTACACTCAATCATTGCTGGTGGGAATGCAAATTGTTGCAACCAGTCTGGAAAGCAGGATGGAGATTCCTTACAAAATTTGGAATAGAACCACCATTTGACTCAGCTATCCCACTCCTTAGTTTATACTTAAAGGACTTAAAATCAGTGATGCAGCCACATCAGTGTTTATAACAGCTCAATTCACAATAGCTGTGGAACCAAACTAGGTTCTTCTTGTGTCTTTGCATCTATCAGATCAATTACTTTTAATAATTTTATAGGTTGGCTTTTGTTGTAAAGAGGTTTTCTCCTAGAGATGTGTCCTAGGGCATCATGGGAGGAGGCTGCACTGGCATCGGTTCCAGGTACATGCACTAGCATAGTCTGAGTAGCTTCTTCTGATGTAATCAATGTGGCAATTCCTGTGTTTATCTTCATGGCCTGGGCCTCAGGCAATTGTGAGATCTCCACCACCTGGGATACAGCTCCCTTAGGTAGGGAATGTTCACTAGTGGGTCTGGACACCATGCACATGGGTGCATGTGTGGGATACCTATCAGTTTCCATGGGTAATATGGAGCGGGGTCATTTCAGTGGATCTGGGTGGGTGTGGCATAGCACTCCCAGTAGCAGGGATGGGACAGGGTGTTCTTCAGCATCTGTGGGCTGTGCAGGTGCTTTTTCAGGACCTCAGCAGACTAAGATGCCCAGGAAAAGCTACTCAGGGGATGGGGGTGGGTGGATGCTACCTGGGGTCTTACTGGGATAAGCATCTCAGGCCAGACCTGACTTTTGCCAAGCCCTCAGAAAAGCTGCTTTCTTGGTTGTAGGAGGTTGGTGCTGGGCTTCCTAGGTCTTTCTCAGAGCTAAGGTCCCTAAACCACTTTGAGTGAGCATTCGTCTATTTTGTGAAATCACAGATGAGTAGAGTCTCAAATTGACACTGTGAAAAAAAAGGCTGAGTGTTAGAGGTGGGGACAACTTCAGCTGAGCTCTTTTTCCAGGGTAATACAGTGGAGTAGGATCCTTAGAAGTTCCCGAGAACACGCTTGGGGTCTATAAGGGTTGCATGTTTCTACACTGTCACTGGGGGATTCCTGCTCACCCTTTGCCCAACAGGCAAAGTCCCTCTTGGTTCATGGTTCATCTCATCCTGGGGAGAAAGGATCCAGGTCAACTGGAATCTCCATGTTGTTACCATCTAGGGGTACTAGATACATTACCTCTGTTCAGGAAAGAATTGAAGAACAGGACACAGAGATAGCAAGCCAGAAGCAGTTTTATTGCAAATGCAACAAAGGTACAGAGATAGAATTCTTGGAAGAGATGGTGGGGGAATTTTGGCCTGTTATTTTTATGGTCTCTGCAATTTCCTCCTTTCCTTTTTTCCTCTTCTGTCCACATACTTCTCACTGTTATTAACTGGTGCCCCCTCTGTCCATGCATTGGTTTTAGTTTTTCTATTGGATCCTCCACTTAGGAGCATAAGTACAGAAGTGTCTGTCTGATTGGGTACCCTGCATGTGTTCACCATTGCTTTCATTGAGCAGGAAGTTGATCTCATCAGAAGACCCTCTCCATGCTCCTTTGTTCTGTTCTTGCTCCCCCACCTCCTCACTTGCCATCTTACCCTGACTGCCTAAGCCCTTCTATATCTCCCTCACATGCTTCATGGCACCTCTGCCAAATCCCTATTACACACTGGAGCTTTCCATCAAATATTTGAGAGGATTAGCAGTTGCTGTTTTCTTTATTATAGCCCTTTGTTGTGGAGGGTACATCAGATACCACTACTCAGTCATCTTGCCAATTTCACTCTCTGATTCAGGTTTTTATGCCTACTCACCTACTTGATTTCCTTTTCCGTTATTTCCTCTAAAGAGTGTTGAGATGTCTTAAGTAAAGAAAGATGTAGATCATAACTAGAATGTGATATGATAGAAAATTTATGTATTAAAACAATACTCAGTTACAACTCAACCAACTAACTTCCTTCTCTATACCTCCACATCTCTTGAACAACGCACATGTGGATGTTTGTTAAAGAGAGCAATGTGGACTCAATAATCTAATAAACATATTTGACATGTCTTTACCCAATCTTTACTGCAAACATTTTATGATATTTACTGAGAAATAATAAATTTAAAATTAAAACAAACACTTTAACTTTGTAACTATTGTTAAAATTTCAATATGTTTGACATTGACTCTCTACTTGCCAAGTTTTTTTTTTTTTTCTCTCTCAGGGCACATGACTCTGCTTCTCATGAGGTAAGTCATTTATCCTCTCTAGAGCTCAGTATTTGAAGAGGCAATGCTCCATGCCCCATACACAAAATGAGTACAAAGGTGATAGAAGGGGTAAGTATTCATCCAAAAATGCATGAGTTATCAAGTGGCTAAAGACTGACTTTTATTCATGTTTCCCCAATGCTTTTATTTTGAAAAGTGACAAACATGAAGAAGTTGAAAAAATACTGCAATGTACACTCACACAGACAACCAGTATCTTGTCACTAATATTTTGTCTCATTGTTTTTGTTTCTTGATAGAGGACAAGTGAATAGATAGGTCCATATATAGATAGGTAGGCAGGTAGATTGCTTTTGCTGACCTATTTGAATTATAGACATATTTCAAATCGAAATACTTTGATGCTTCCTTCTTATGAACCACTATTTAAGTTCTCTTCTTTTGGTGAGGTGAGGTCAAGGGTGAGTCCTGGGTCAAGGGTGGGCACTGGACCACTGAGCCACATCCCCAGCCCTTGGATACCAAGAGGAAAAATATATTCATGAGGAGATGAAATATTTAGATATAGCTTATCATTTTCAATTAAGTGAATCACCTCAGCTGTGGTTATTGGTATTGTTCCTGACCACATTTCCAAATAGGCTGAGGGCATGTTCTCTGCCACGAGGCTCAAAAATCACATAAAAATATAAAAGTTTAGAAAAATAAACAGCTTCCTGGGCTTTAGATTGATTTGTTAACTCTTGAAGTTCATGAGTTAGTGAGCTCACCATGTCTGAATGTGTTCATAAGGAGTTTGAATATATGTGTGGTTAAACATAGTGTAGCTTCAGGTGATAAGTGTCAAAGAACCTTGCCAACTGAGGGTTCTACAGTCCTTCACAGCTTCCATTCTATGGGGCAGGATATTTTCAGCAGACTAATTTTACTACTGATGTTTTTAATTTTTAGTTTGGATTCTCTGAGTACACATATAGAAATGCATAGAAGAAAATACTAATTAATATTAAATCAGAAATAGAAGAAATACATTTGAATTTTTAATTTTAATTATTAATCTTCTTGTTCATGAATAACATAGAATTGGGATATTCTTAATTTCCATCCATTTACCAGCAAGTGCCATAATTTCATTCTTCTTTAAGGCTGAGTAATTACTCCACTGTGTATATATAACACATTTTCTTTATTCATTCATATGTAACTGGTCACCTACTCTGATTTCATAACTTGGCTATGGTGAATTGCACTGCTATAATCATTGTCATGACTATATCTCAATATCATACTTATTCTTTTTGGTAAATACCAAGGAATGGGATACCTAGTCATATGATGGTTCAATTCCTCATCTTGTGAATAATCTCCATACTGTTTTCCAGAGTGGTTGTACTAATTTGCAGTTCCATCAACATTGCATATTGTATTTATTTCTTACATCATTGCCAGCATTTATGATTTGTATTCTTGACTAACTGGAGTGAGATGAAATCTCAATGTAATTTTGATTTGCATTTTCCTGATTGCTAAGGGTATTGAATATATTTTTCATATATTTGCTGGCCATTTGCTATTTTTTCTTTTGAGAAATGTATGAATAGTTCTCTTGTCCATTCATTGACTGGAGAATATCAGGCTAAGTGAAATTAACTAGTCTCGGAAAGTAAAGGGTCAAATGTTCTTTTTTTTTTTTTTCTCATAGAACAAAATAAGGGGAAAACAGAGTAAGGGGATATTATGAAAATAGAAGGGAGATGAGCGGAGTAGAGGAACCCATTGAGGTAAGGGAGGAGGGATGGGAAAAGGGAGAAATTGTGGAACAAAACTAACCAAATTATACAATGTACATATGTGAATTTAACATAGTGAATTTCACCTTTATGTGTATCTATAAAGCACAAGCTAAAAAAATAAATAAATAGAGGGAAGACCAGTAGAGTAGAGGAATAGGGAATAGAGAGGGAGGAGAGGACAGGAAATACTAGGGATTGTGTGATTATGTCAAAATGAATCCCAGAATTGTGTATAACTATAGTACACTAACACAAACATTTGAAAACATAGTTGTGGAATTATTAAGTGTAAAAGAGTTTTGTGTGCATGTTTATCATGGAATTTTACATTTGAAATAATAATAATAATATCCTGACATCTCTAAGGAGAGTCTTTTAATGTAGTCAGTCAAATAACAAGAGAGTCTTTGTAATTGCACATTGTTTTCACTGTAAATATTTATTTCCTTTGTCCATTCACTTTTGTTAACATTATATTGATTTTTTAAAAATATATGCATAAAAATGTAGAAAGAGAACAGAATAAAAAATAAAAATGCATAAAAAGTACTTCTGATTTAGATTTTAAGACTTTTTTTAAAAAAAGTAATTCTTTTACATTATCTGAAGAAAACAGAGTATTGGTAACACTTTCATTGAGAACCAGCGATGCTACCCAAGTGATGCTACCCACTTCATAGATGAGGAAACAAGTTCAAAAAATAAATGGCTTTCTCTAATTACTAGAGATATTGAACACTTTTTCTGTTTTTTTTTAGATTTTTTTTATTTTAAACAAATGGGATACATGTTGTTTCTCTGTTTGTACATGGCGTAAAGGCATACCATTTGTATAATCATCAATTTACATAGGGTAATGTTGTTTGATTCATTCTGTTATTTTTTCCCTTCCCCCCCCACCCCTCCCACCCCTCTTTACCTCTATACAGTCCTTCCTTCCTCCATTCTTGCCCCCCTCCCTAAGCCTAACTCTAACCCTAACACTAACCCCTCCCACACCCCATTATGTGTCATCATCCACTTATTAGCGATATCATTCGTCCTTTGGTTTTTTGAGATTGACTTATCTCACTTAGCATGATATTGTCCAATTTCATCCATTTGCCTGCAAATGCCATAATTTTATCATTCTTTATGGCTGAGTAATATTCCATTGTATATATATACCACAGTTTTTTTATCCATTCATCAATTGAAGGACATCTAGGTTGGTTCCACAATCTGACTATTGTGAACTGAGCAGCTATGAACATTGATGTGGCTGTATCTCTGTAATATGCTGATTTTAAGTCCTTTGGGTATAGGCCAAGGAGTGGGATAGCTGGATCAAATGGTGGTTCCATTCCAAGTTTTCTAAGGAGTCTCCACACTGCTTTCCAGAGTGGCTGCACTAGTTTGCAGCCCCACCAGCAATGTATGAGTGTACCTTTCTCCCCACATCTTCACCAACACCTGTTGTTGCTTGTACTCTTGATAATCACCATTCTAATTGGGGTGAAATGGAATCTTAGGGTGGTTTTGATTTGCATTTCTCTTATTACTAGAGATGTTGAACATTTTTCCATATGTTTGTTGATTGCTTGTAGGTCTTCTTCTGTGAAGTGTGATTCATTTCCTTCACCCATTTGTCGATTGGATTATTTGCATTCTTGGTGTAGAGGTTTTTGAGTTCTTTATAGATTCTGGAGATTAGTGCTCTATCTGAAGTATGATTGGCAAAGATTTTCTCCCACTCTGTAGGCTCTTTCTTCGCATTGCTGATAGTTTCCTTTGCTGAGAGAAAGCTTTTTAGTTTGAATCTATCCCAGTTATTAATTCTTGCTTTTATTTCTTGTGCTATGGGAGTCTTGTTGAGGAAGTCTGGTCCTAAGCACACATGTTGAAGCTCTGGACCTACTTTTTCTTCTGTAAGATGCAAGGTTTCTGGTCTGATTCCAAGGTCCTTAATCCATTTTGAGTTTAGTTTTGTGCATGGTGAGAGATAGGGGTTTAGTTTCATTGTGTTGCATATGGATTTCCAATTCTCCCAGCACCATTTGTTGAAGAGGCTATCTTTTCTCCATTGCATATTTTTGGCCCCTTTGTCTAGTATGAGAAAATGTTATTTATTTGGGTTTGTATCCGTGTCCTCTATTCTGTACCATTGATCCACCTTTCTATTTTGGTACCAATACCATGCCATTTTTGTTACTATTCCTTGGTAGTAGAGTTGAAGATCTGGTATTGCGATACCCCCTGCTTCACTCTTTCTGCCAAGGATTGCTTTACCTCTTCTGGGTTTTTTATTCTTCCAGAAGAATTTCATAATTGCTTGCTCTATTTCTGTAAGTTACATCATTGGGATTTTAATTGGAATTGCATTGAATCTGTATAGCACTTTTGGTAGTATGGCCATTTTGATAATATTAATTCTTCCTATCCAAGAACTTAGGAGATCTTTCCATCTTCTAAGGTTTTCTTTAATTTCTTTCTTTAGTGTTCTGTAGTTCTCATTGTAGAGGACTTTCACCTCTTTTGTGAGATTGATTCCCAAGTATTTTATTTTATTTTCGATGCTATTGTGAATGGGGTAGTTTTCCTAATTTCTCTTTCTGAAGATTCATCACTTATGTATAAAAATGCCTTAGATTTATGTGCATTAATCTTATATCCCACTACTTTACTGAATTCACTTATGAGATCTAAAAGTTTTCTGGTGGAATTTTCTGGTTCCTGTAAGTATATAATCATATCATCAGCAAATAGGGATAGTTTGAGTTCTTCTTTTCCTATTCGTATCCCTTTAATTTCTTTGGTCTGTCTAATTGCTCTGGCTAGAGTTTCAAGGACGATATTGAAAAGAAGTGGTGAAAGAGGGCATCCCTGCCTTGTTCCAGTTTTTAGGGGGAAAGCTTTCAGTTTTTCACCATTTAGAATGATATTAGCCATGGACTTAGCATAGATGGCCTTTACAATGTTAAGGAATGTTCCCACTATCCTATTTTTTTTCTAGTGTTTTGAGCATGAAGGCGTGCTGCATTTTATCAAATGCTTTTTCTGCATCTATTGAAATAATCATGTGATTCTTGTCTTTAAGTCTATTGATATGGTGAATGACATTTATTGATTTCCTGATGTTGAACCAACCTTGCATCCCTGGGATAAAACCCACTTGATCATGGTTCACTATCTTTTTAATATGTTTTTGTATGCGATTTGCTAAAATTTTGTTGAGAATTTTTGCATCGATGTTCATTAAGGATATTAGTCTGAAATTTTCTTTCCTCGATGTGTCTCTGTCTGGTTTAGGTATCAGGGTAATATTGGCTTCATAGAATGAGTTTGGGAGGGTTCCCTCCTCTTCTATTTTATGGAATTCTTTGAGAAGTATTGGAATGAGCTCTTCTTTAAAGGTTTTGTAGAACTCGGCTGAGAACCCATCTGGTCCTGGACTTTTCTTTGTTGGTAGGCTTTTGATGACTTCTTCTATTTCATTACTTGAAATTGGTCTATTTAAATTGTGTATGTCCTCCTGGTTCAGTTTAGACAATTCATATGTCTCTAGAAACCTTCTTGATGTCTTTGAAATTTTCTATTTTGCTGGAGTATAGATTTTCAAAATAGCTTCTAATTATGTTTTGTATTTCAGTCGTGTCTGTTGTGATATTTCCTTGTTCATTCCTAATTTTAGTGATTTGGGTTTTCTCTCGTCTTCTTTTTGTTAGTGTGGCTAAAGGTTTATCAATTTTGTTTATTTTTTTGAAAAACCAACTATTTATTTTGTCAATTTTTTGTATTGTTTCTTTTGTTTCAATTTCGTTGATTTCAGCTCTGGGTTTAACTATTTCCTGTCTTCTACTTCTTTTTGGTGTTGGTCTGTTCTTCTTTTTCTAGGGCTTTGAGCTGTAGTGTTAGGTCGTTTATTTGTTGATTTTTACTTCTTTTATTAAATGCACTCCATGAAATAAATTTTCCTCTAAGTACTGCTTTCATAGTATCCCAGAGATTTTGATATGATGTTTCTTTGTTCTCGTTTTCCTCTAGGAATTTTTTAATTTCCTTCCTAATATCTTCTGTTATCCATTCATCATATAATAGCATATTGTTTAATCTCCAGGTGTTGGAGTAGTTTCTGTTTTTTACTCTTTCATTTATTTCTAACTTCAATCCATTATGATCTGATAGAATACAAGGTAGTGTCTCTATCTTCTTGTATTTGCTGACATTAGCTTTGTGGCATAATATATGGTCGATTTTAGAGAAGGATCCATGTGCTGCTGAGAAGAAAGTGTATTCGCTCTTGGTTGGATGGTATATTCTATAAATGTCTGTTAAGTCTAAATTATTGATTGTGTTATTGAGATCTATGGTTTCTTTGTTCAATTTTTGTTTGGAAGATCTGTCCAGTGTTGAGAGAGGCGTGTTAAAATCACCTAGTATTATCATGTTACGGTCTATTTGGTTTCTAAAATTGAGAAGGATTTGTTTGACATACATGGATGAGCCACTGTTTGGGGCATAGATGTTTATGATTGTTATATCTTGCTGATTTATGCTTCCCTTAAGCAGTATGAAATGTCCTTCTTTATCCCTTCTGACTAACTTTGGCTCGAAGTCCACATTATCTGAAATTAAGATGGATACTCCAGGTTTTTTGCTGAGTGCATGTGCATGGTATGTTTTTCCCCATCCTTTCACCTTTAATCTATGGGTATCTCTTTCTATGAGGTGAGTCTCTTGCAGGCAACATATTGTTGGATCTTTCTTTTTAATCCAATCTGCCAGTCTGTCTTTTGATTGATGAATTCAGGCAGTTAACATTCTGGGTTATTATTGAGATATGATTTGTATTCCCGGTCATTTGGTTTATTTTTTGAATTTTATTTATTTATTTATTTATTTATTTTTTGACATGCCTTGGTTCCCCCTTTATTTGACAGTTCCTTTAGGATAATTCCTCCCTTTTCTGATTTGCTTCTTTGTTTTTTATCTCTTCCTCATGGAATAGTTTGCTGAGAATGTTCTGTAATGCTGGCTTTCTTTTTGTAAATTCTTTTAGCTTTTGTTTATCATGGAATGATTTTATTTCATCATCAAATTTGAAGGTAAGTTTTGCTGGGTATAAGATTCTTGGTTGGCATCCATTTTCTTTCAGAGCTTGAAAAATGTTGTTCCAGGCCCTTCTAGCTTTTAGGGTCTGGACTGAAAAATCTCCTGATATCTGTATTCGTTTCCCCCTGAATGTAATTTGGTTCTTTTCTCTCACAGCCTTTAAAATTCTGTCTTTATTTTGTATGTTAGGTATTTTCATTATAATGTGCCTTGGTGTGGGTCTGTTGTAATTTAGTGTATTTGGAGTCCTATAAGCCTCTTGAACTTGATTTTCCATTTCATTCTTCAGATTTGGGAAATTTTCTGATATTATTTCATTGAATAGATTGTTCATTCCTTTGGTTTGTTTCTCCAAGCCTTCCTCAATCCCAATAATTCTCAAATTTGGCCTTTTCATGATATCCCATAGTTCTTGGAGATTCTGTTCATGATTTCTTACCATCTTCTCTGTTTGTTCAACTTTGTTTTCAAGGTTAAATATTTTGTCTTCAATATCTGAGGTTCTGTCTTCCAGGTGTTCTATCCTATTGTTTATGCTTTCTATGGAGTTCTTAATTTGGTTTATTGTTCCTTCATTTCAAGGATTTCTGTTTGGTTTTTTTTTTCAATATCTCTAACTCTTTATTGGAATGATCTTTTGCTTCCTGTATTTGCTTTTTTAACTGTTGATTGGTGCTATCATTCAACGCCTGCATTTGCTCTTTCATCTCATCATTCAATGCCTGCATTTGCTCTTTCATCTCATTGTTTGCTTCCCTGATCATTTTAATTTTGTACATTCTGAACTCCCTTTCTGTCATCTCTTCTCCCATGCTGTCATTGGATTTTATTGATGTAACATCTAGATTTGTTTGGGGCATTTTCTTCCCTTGTTTTCTCATATTATTCAGGAATCAGTGGGTCATTAAGATATTGCAGATTTCCTCTATCGACTTATAATGTCCCTGAAGATTGCTAGTATATCCCCTCTTATCCCTCAGTAGCCTGAAGTCTTGGAGGAAGTTGATAATGCGGTGCTCCACAAGGAAGCTGCCTCTTTAGGGTTGGTGATCCTCAGGTGGGATATATTCCCTGCTAGTGGGCAGAGGTGCCTCCACTTGTTGACCAATGGTCATCCAACGGGGAACTAGGCTGCGGACTGAGGCAAGGCCTGTTTGAGCCTGTGTCTCTGGTTTTACCGTCCTTGTGGGAAAACCTCACCTGGCAGGGAAGACTCACCCGGTGGGGAGGTCTCGCTGGTCAGTTCCCCTCCTAGAGGTTCCCCTCAATCTACAACTACCACCTGGGCTGGACTGTCTTCCTCTGCAAAGTTCCCAGGGGCCCGGACCTACCTCCTGGGCCTGGGAGCCTCACCCTTTGCCTATGAGTCTCCTTAGGCTGCCTCTCCTCAGAGAATCTGCCAGCAGTCCTGGAAACTTCACTCCGCCCCTAGGCGTATCTCTGTGCGGCTCTTCCAGCAAGAAGCGGGTCCTGGGACCCTGCTCTGCACCTAATCGCCTGGCTATGCGGCCCTCTTCTGAGCTGCCACCAGGAACCCCGCACAATAGCTCTGAGACCCAGAGACCCGCCACACACCTCTTCCTCCAGACAGCTGCCCGGTTTCCCATGCAGTCACTAGGAGTCCAAGCAACTCACTTCGCGTCTCCTCCTCCTGCCAACCACTCGTAGCCCTAGGCAGTCACTCCAAGTCCAAGTGACCCGCCCTGTTCCTCCTCCTCCTCGGGGCAGCCCCCAGGGTGTTCAGGAGCGGTCGCTAGACCGAGCGACCCACCGCGCTCCTCCTCCAGGCAGGCCACCGGTGTTCAGGAGCTGTCACTTTGAGTCCAAACAATTCACCACTCGCCTCCTCCTCTGGCAACAGCCTGTGGCTCTGATGCAGTCACTCCTAGACCAAGCAAGTCGCCATGTTCCTCCTCTTTCTCCGGGCAGCCCCCCAGTGTTCAGAAGCGGTCGTTCTGCAAACAGAACACATACCCAATAAATATTAACAATAAGGAAACATACAATTTTGTATATGATGAGAGAATTGAGAAATCATTATTGTCTGGATTAATTAAGGAAGATACTGCAGACGTGTGTGATGGACCTGGAAAGAAATTTAATTTGGGTACGTAGGGAATATAAAGTGTGTGTTTAAGTGTATATTTTGAAGTATAAGATCAATGACAAAATAAAAAATAGAAATTACTCCAACACCTGGAGACTAAATAATGTTCTATTGAATGAAGCATGGATAACAGAAAACATCAGAGAGGAGATAAAAAAAAAATTCTTAGAGGTAAATGAGAATGACAATACAACATATCAAAATCTCTGAGACACTATGAAAGCAGTACTAAGAAGAAAATTTATTGCATGCACTGCCTTCAAGAAAAGAATACAAAGTCAACAACTAAATAATCTAAAATTAATGTAAATCTAACATTACATCTAAAAGCGTAGAAAAAGAACAGAACAACACCAAAAATAGTAGAAGACAGGAAATAATTAAAATCAGAGCTAAAATCAATGAAATAAAAAACAATTCAAAAAATTGACAAAATGAAAAGTTGGCTCTTTGAAAAAGTGAACAAAATAGACAAACCCTTAGCCACACTAACAAAGAGAGGAGAGAGAAAACTCAAATTACTAAAATTCATGATGAAAAAGGAAATATGACAGATATCACTGAAATACATAGCAAGAAGCTACTTTGAAAATCTATACTCCAACAAAATAGAAAACATTGAAGAAATTGACAAATTTCTAGCGACGTACACAATTTAAACAGATCAACTTCAAGCAATGAAATAGAACAAGCCATCAAAAGCCTACCAACCAAGAAAAGCCCAGGACCAGCTGAGTGAATTCTCAGCCGAGTTGTACAAGACCTTCAAAGAAAAACTCATTCCAATACTCCTCAAAGTATTCCAGAAAATAGAAAAGGAGGGAACCCTTCCAAACTCATTCTATGAAGCTAGTATCATCCTCATACCCAAACCAGACAAAGACACATCAAGGAAGTATGAAAATAGTGTTGTGAAATAAGAAATTTTGGTCTCATTTGTTTACAAACATCTCAGAGAGTATTCAAATAGAAGAAGAAAGGAAGTTGCATCTAGAGTCAAGAGCAACTTGAAAATCATCTTTTCAAATAAATAATTATCTGAGATGTTTATTTCACTGTCCCTCACTTTCTTCATAAGTGGAACAAGAGATTTGACATACAATGTTTAACCCATTTTCACCACATTAAGCTGCAAGGAATCCTTAATAAAATAGTAGTAATCATGGGTTGGTGGTTTTGCCAGAGACCTCGTGTGAATTTTGACTACCAGGTAATTTCAGATTTAAATAATAGGATAGGGAATCTCTCTGTCTTGAAGACACAGCCTTAAAAATCATTTCTATTCACAAGATGAAAATACATAGTACAACATGTCTTTTCACCCTAATTTTACCTCTGGGGGGGAAAATTATACTAGTGTTTCTAGTTGACAAATGAAAGGAAAGACAATGACTAATTGTTAATGAATTTTTAAATGATTGCCCACAAATCTAATGAATAATTATACTACTTTTTATAATGGCATTCATGAACTTAATTATGGATTTTGAAGGGAAAATATGATATTAGTATAAGAAAAAGGTGAGATAGGAGTACAAGGCTAATGAGAAATTGTACACATTTTATATAATTACAGTTTTATACAGATTGTAAACATTGTCTTTTCCATTAATTGGCTCTATTTTAGTCTTTTAAAAGCATTGTTCTTGACATATTTTATTAAATGTGGTTACTGTGAAAACTATAATCCACCTGAATTAGAATACAGGTAAGAACTTCAGTCTTCATTAAGCTAAGGGAACTGACTGAGGGCTGTCCTTGGTAAGTTAACCAGTGGTAAAATAGATCACCCATCTCGTTTTACTTCTATTAATATTTTTGAAATTCTACTTTTTACATGTAAATAAGAGGATTCCCATTTTGGGAGTGTGGAAACTATTCAAATCAGAAATATATAAATGGCGTTATTTGACTGTTTAATATTTTAGTGAGCATTTGCTGAAGGGTTAGAAGAATAACTCAGTGATAAAGTATGTGCTTAGCATGCACAAGGCTCTTGGTTGAATCACCAGTAATAAAAATTGTATTTTTAATACAAAAAAGTATATTTTGATTATACACACACACACACACACACACACACACACACACAAATATATATTATTCAGATAATCACATATGAAAGAGACTTTTGATAAGCTTGACTAAACATACATTGGCATAAATAACTTTTTTCAGCAGCATGATCAAACAGTACATCTAAACTGCAGTTCACGTTTTCAGAGAATGCTTTTCTAACACAACCTTCTTAGTCATAATTGTGGGACTCTCTGGATTTGCTCCAGCTGCTGGCCCAGACATTTAGCATTGCTAGAGTTCAGGTCATTTAACTAAAAATGCTCTAGAACCTTTTCAAATGGAAATGACTTTCTTAATTATAAAATTCATCTCTTTAAATTCTGTCACTCACTGAACAAACAGAAAAAGTTGGCAGAGTTTGTTTTTTATGTTCTGGCATCTGGAAGGAATCATCATGTGCCTATTGCAGAAGGATAAGCAGCTTCTCCATTCATAGTCTGTGCTGGTTCTCAGCATTCTTCCTCCTGCCAAGTGCTTCCTTAGTGATATTATGAAGAAGAACCTGAATTTCAAGCAATTTTTCACTGTTTTCCTACACAAAAACATGAGAACTAGATCCTGGTTTCTAGCTTTCTTCCAAAGACATCAAAAGGAAAAGCAATTATGAGAAATTAGAGTGCTTTTGCAAAGTCATCATGTCTGCTCTAATGCCTTTTCTAAAGCACAACTTTCCCAAAAGACATGTGTCCAAAAGTCACAAATAAAAGGGAAAGGCAAAGGTTCATTTTAATTTTTCTTCTTTAAAAGAAGTAAAGCAATTTTTGTACTGATTCCTTAGAATTCTATTTGTAATATCATAAGGTATGTATTTTAAGAGGTGGCATCTCACTATTTTGCCCAGATTGGCCTTAACTCCGGGGTCCAAGTGATCCTCCTGCACCAGCCTTCTGAATATTTAAGACTACAGCCAAGATGTATATTTTGGTTGTCATATATGGTTCCTGGTTCATAACTCCCTCTGGAAGGCAGGCCAAAGAAACTAGAATTTCTCCTCTGCAAGGTATTTTATAAAAACTCTAGTCTTTCCTGCCTTTCTATCTTACAGCTGATCATAGAGATATTATGTTAAGAGCCCCATTTCAGAAGATGTTTTGCAAATACCTGGGAAGTGGAAATGCTGCCCAGAGGTCAAGCAGTACAGACAAACCATGGTGGTTCCCACTCAGTAGCCTATTGCCATTAATTCATACAGTTGTCGCATTACATTTTGACATGATTGTCCATGTTTCAATCATGCTTTTGCAATGAAGTCTCTACCACACCCCAAAGAACAAATTTTTAAGAGCTTCTGGAGAGCTGAACATGTGGAGGGTCCTAGAGATTAGTGCAGCCAAAAAGGACATAGAAGCTCTTCATCCCTCCTTTCATATCTCTACCTATATACCTCTTCATCTGCATCCTTGGTAATAAACTAATGAACAGGTGTTTCCCCTAAGCTGTGAGTTACTCAAGCAAATTAATTGAGTCTAAGAATTTGTAGAATGCAGATTTATAGCTGGTTGATTAGGAGGACAAGTACAGCAAACTGGGCTCACCATTTGCATTTCAAGTGGAGACGAAGGGCATTGTTGGGGACTCAGTCTTCAAACTGTGGAATCTGATGCTAACTCCAGGTAGACTGTGCCAGAAGTGAATT
Source organism: Sciurus carolinensis (assembly GCF_902686445.1). Lineage (NCBI taxonomy): Eukaryota > Metazoa > Chordata > Mammalia > Rodentia > Sciuridae > Sciurus > Sciurus carolinensis. The sequence goes on along the minus strand of NW_025920130.1, from coordinate 1,709,823 downwards.
AAATTAGGGAATACCCAGTTGGTGTCCACTGCAAAACTGATTGCTTCCTTCTCACATACAAATGGTATCAGAAGTGATCTGTTGTAAGAACAAAGAGAAATGGAGTCTGTGTTGTTTCCTTCTATATATAGAACATCAGTTAGTACTCACACTCTTTAGTTTCTGTGTTTGAGACCCACAAATCTTTGTTAGATCAAACAAGTTTTTGTTCATTGGTATGTATTTTTAACAAGTATAGATCTTTACAGAATTTTCTTGGAATAAATAATTACATAAAATAATTATGAAAAGGACAGAGGTACAAATGATATTTAGGATATTGAGCATAAGATATCCTTGGGGAATAGACTAGAATCAACTAAAAAAAAAAAAATTCCAGAAGTATGAAGGACTTTTTTCATTGAACAAAAGTTTACTAAAATCTAGATGTACAAGTCAACTATCAAGGATTTGATTTGACAAGGGATCAATTTTAAAGTGAAGCATTTGCAATGAACATGCATTTAAGTTTTTGTGACTGGGACTAGGCACTACACATGCATCAAAACAGGATACAGAAAGAACAGTGCAATGATTTCTGTCCTAATTTTCCTATGCACATATATGAATATCCCATAGTGAGTCTCACCATGTAAAACCAGAAGACACTCAGTTTTGTCAAAATGAATCCTAATGTTATGCATAACTAAAAAGAAACAACAACAAGAAAAAATACAGTGTATAGTTAAAAAATGATCAGGAACATATAATAATAGGGAATTCTGTGTTGATCAGTTACTAATGAGTTCATAAGGCTTTAACATGAAACTACAAGTTATTCAAAATAAAGTATAGTATACACTATGTCTAAGATGTTCTTTTTAAGAGATCTCTTTTAATTATAGGACTCAAATTATCCACTAAACTGATAGATTCCAGATCAAAAAGAGTGATAAGAACATGGGAGTAGGGAGATAGTTTTGAAGACTGGGTCTGCTATGCTGACCCCCTACATACTCTCTTTTGAAAGTTATTGGATTACTTCAGTGGGATGTTGTTTAAGACAACCTTTTATCACCGTGACCAAAATACTTGGCTAGAACAACTTAGCATAGGTAAAGTTTATTTGGGGCTCATGGTTTCGGAGGTCTCAGTCTCATTCCACTGCTCTGGGCTCAAGGTGAGGCAGCACATAGTACTGGAAGAGCTCCAGAGGAGTGTTGAGGTTTTCCTCTAGTCATGGCCCACCAGGAAAGGAGAGAGAGAGAGAAGGAGAAGGAAGAGGAAGAAGAGGAGGGGAAGGTAGCCATCAGGAAGATGCACCCTTTCAGGAAAAGTCCCCACCTCCTCTAGCCATACCCAACCTGCCTACAGTTACCAACCAATCCATTCAACCTAGGATGGAATAATTAGGTTATAGTTCTCATAATTCAATTATTTCACCTTAAATATTCTTGTACTAACATAGAAACTTTTGGAGTCACCTCATATCCAAACATAATAGGTGTATCTCCTTCCTCAGCAAAGAACCTGTTATGTACCAAAGGGAGAAATACAGTTCCAAAGACACTACCCTGCTGATTAGAGGAGCATAGAGAGGACTTTTGTGACCTTTATAAATACCAAAACTTCCAGAACTCAGAAGGACAGGATAATTAGAAACAAAGACTATCAACTATAAAATCTATAAGAACAATGCATGGGCCAAGGTTACTTAGAGTTGCCTGTAGATCTTTAACAGGGCATTATAATAGTAAAACCCACCCCTACCTTCAATGGGTTTTTCCTGGGTATCTGTGGTTAAAGTCATGCACAGTGGGTATAGAAATCCTGCTGTCAGTGAAGAAGTGAACCTGGGTAGGACTCTCTGGAAACCACCCTAGGACCTCCAATAAAACTAGAAGGCAGGTGGATTATGCTTCACTCTCCTCTCTGAGAGGACTCACATTCTCCTCTTCTCCCTTGAGAGTATCCTTTTCCTCTTTCCTTTACCTTCTAATAAAATCTTCCCTGTTACTATGTCTAACTTACTTGAAATTGTTCCTGCAGGGTTGCAAGAACTGCTGAATACTGATACAATCAGTCACTACAACTCCACAGATCTCTTCCTCTGCATCATAAACCATGGCTGAGAACATTCTACAAAACAAGAAATCATAGATAACTAAACTTCTCAAGATTTTTATTCTAACTTTAAGACTACTCTTTCTAATTTTGTGAATAAGACTATTCACAATAATCATCAATGTGCCTCTATTAATTTCACATGTTGATGTGAAATTCAAATAATTCAAATGCATTGAAATAATTGTCAAATGCCTTTCTTGTGGTAGCCATTTCAGGTAGAAACTAGGAGACATGGAAAAATGATGAAAATTCTCTTCTCTAGAAATTTTAATTAAAGGGGTGAGAAAACCTCAGTCAAGATGGATTACACTAAAATAAGACAACATCTATGTTATGATTAGCAGTAATAACTAATTAAGTGAAGTCCTTTTATTGTCCCAAATTTCATACTTAATCTAACTTGAAGGTCCCAACCTATTCCATGATGTACAGATTATATTGTCTATGCTTTCTAATGATAAAAAGCCACACCTATTGAAGACATCTTTTAATGATAAAATAGATCTATAAAGTACCTAACAAGAGAATGAATACAGCCAAATCTCACAGCTGTTAAGTGAACTAGATTCAAATACAGTTGTGTTTAAATATCATGTTTTTGTGTTTCCCTGAGGAAACAAACAGCAGAACATGATTCCAAGTTCAATGTAAGAAAATCAAGATTTACAAAGAAAGTAACACTAGATCTGAATGTTTCAATAGGTTCAGAGTATAGGAGTGGGTATTGAAAAAATGAAATAAAAATTAGAAAGGCGTAAGTCCATGAAAAACATGATACAGATAGACAATATACTAATTTAGTGTGTATTCAGCATAGAATTATTTTTGAAAAGATATTTTATTTCAATTAGTATGTATTAATTGCACATATTAATGGAGTTTAGTGTGATATTTCAGCACGTGTAAACAGTGTGTATTGATCAAATAGTCTGCCTTTATCTCTGCCATCTTCTTCCCAACTTCTAATAAATACTATTATATATTCAGGTTGGCTGCTTTTTTTTCCCACATGTGGGAGAGAACATGTGGCACTTATATCTCTATGTCTAACTTTTCTTCACTTTACCTAAAGGACTTTTAACAGGAAGAGATGAAATAAAATTTTTTTGAAAGTAAAGGATCTCATAGGGCATGACAAGGGTGATAAATTTAACAGTCAATGAAGCTGTGGCAAAATAAATAAGAGTAGTACCATCACCTGTTGGGGTGACAGAAGAAATTTTTTAAAAGCAAAACTGATAACACATAATCATATGTATTTATGGTATAAAGTAATGTTGTCATTTATGAATACAATGTAGAATGATTAAATCAAGACGGTTAATATATTCATCCTCTCAAGCACTTAGTAGTTTTTATAATGAGATCACTTGAAATTCACTTACAGAACTTTTTAAATATACAATACTCTTATTAACTATTACATCATTCTGTGCAATAGAACTAAAACAAAAAACACCTCAAACAAAAAATTCTAACATATCTCCTTTGTAAATGATACTTTTTACACTTTGATCATAATCGTCTCCACCCCTTCAGCATCTGTAGCTACCATTCTATTCTCTGTTTCTGTGAATTTGAGTGTTTTAGATTATACATAAAAGTGAGAAGAACATGGGGTATTTATCTTTCTATGCCTGGATTATTTCATTAGTATGATATTCTCCAAATCCATCCATGTTGTCACAAATGACAAAATTTCCTTCTGTAAGCCTGGTGATTATGCTGTGCACACATACCACATTTTATTTATGTGTTCATCTGTTGATGGGTACTTAGAGCAGTTCCATAACTTAGTCGTTATGAATAGTGCTGTAACACCATTCATGATACTACAGATATCTCTTCAACAAACTGGTTTCAAACTTTTAAGTAAATGTCCAGAGTTAGACTGCCATATCATATAGAAATTTGATTTTTAATTTTTTGAGAGATCTCCAATGCAGCTGTCCACAACGACTCTATATTCCTACCAAGGGTGTATGAGATTCCTGTTTTCCACAAACTCATCAATACTTATGTTTTATAATAGTTATTCTGACAAGTGTGAACTGACATCTCATTAAGGTGTTACCTTACATTTTCCTCCAGATTAGTGATGTCAATCTTTTGTGTGTCTTGTTTTGATGAATGCCTCTTCAGGTCCCTCAAGCATTTCTAATTGTATTTTTCTTTTCTTTTTATTTTGCATTATACTTGTTTGAGCACCTTATATACTTTGGATTTTCATATCTTATCAGATGTGTGGCTTGCTGATACTTTCTCCAACTATGTAAGTATTTTCTGTATGTGGCTAATTGTTTTCTTTGCCATGTGGAAACTTGCTAGTTTTTTTTTTTTTTTTCAACATTTTAAAAGAATTTATTGATATTTCTAGTTAAGTATTCTAAGAGAATATACTGCTACTTAGCACTTGGAAAAATACAGAAATCCTACTGGACACATCCATTTATGCATTTAGTTAGAACTTCTATAATCTGGGATAAGACCTTTTTATAATCAATTGACAGGATAAGCTTAGGTTAATTATGTCCTAATATTGATACTCTTTAATTTTTAAAATTATAAATTAATATAAAAGTAGTCTTATTAAAATTGTTTCATTATTTTGCTACTATTTCCCTAAAGAATATTGGTATCAATATTTTCCTATAATTTTCTAATAACTAGATTTTATGAAACATATTCACTTAGATTCCAGAAGAAGTTATTCTTAGCTCTGCCACTAAGCAAAGACATGAAATCCTTCCAGCACTAATTTTATTACATAGAAATATTTCATTTCAAATGTGGTATCTGTAATTTGGAGTGTTTAAATAAATTATACATTATTTTCAAATTAAACACAGTAGCATGACTGTTTCTCAATTTTAGGATATAAAATCATGGACACAAAAATCATGATTCCATTCTAAGGTAAATAATGGAACATTCATATTACTTAAAAGCAGCCTGTTTGCTGAAGTATGCTAGTATTTTTTTTTCATTGTAAACAAATGGGATACATGTTGTTTCTCTGTTTGTACATAGAGTAAAGGCATACCATTTGTGTAATCATAAATTTACATAGGGTAATGTTGGTCGATTCATTCTGTTATTTTTTCCCTTCCCCCCACCCCTCCCACCCCTCTTTTCCCTCTGTACAGTCCTTCCATCCCCCATTCTTGCCCCCTCCCTAACCCTAACTCTAACCATAAAACTAACCCCTCCCACGCCCCATTATGTGTCATCAGCCACTTATCAGCGAGATCAATTGTCTTTTGGTTTTTTGAGATTGGCTTATCTCACTTAGCATGATATTCTCCAGTTTCATCCATTTGCCTGCAAATGCCATAATTTTATCATTCTTTATGGCTGAGTAATATTCCATTGTATATATATATGCCACAGTTTCTTTATCCATTCATCAAGTGAAGGGCATCTAGTTTGGTTCCACAATCTGGCTATGGTGAATTGAGCAGCATTGAACATTGATGTGGCTGTATCTCTGTAGTATGCTGATTTTAAGTCCTTTGGGTATAGGCCAAGGAGTGGGATAGCTGGGTCAAATGGGGGTTCCATTCCAAGCTTTCTGAGGAATCTCCATGCTGCTTTCCAGAGTGGCTGCACTAATTTGCAACCCCACCAGCAATGTATGAGTGTACCTTTTTTCCCACATCCTTGCCAACACCTGTTGTTGCTTGTAATCTTGATAATCGCCATTCTAATTGGGGTGAGATGGAATCTTAGGGTGGTTTTGATTTGCATTTCTCTTATAACTAGAGATGTTGAACATTTTTCCATATGTTTGTTGATTGCTTGTAGGTCTTCTTCTGTGAAGTGTCTGTTCATTTCCTTAGACCATTTTTTGATTGGGTTATTTTTAATCTTGGAGTTGAGTTTTTTGAGTTCTTTATAGATTCTGGAGATTAGTGCTCTATCTGAAGTATGATTGGTAAAGATTTTCTCCCACTCTGTAGGCTCTTTCTTCGCATTGCTGATAGTTTCCTTTGCTGAGAGAAAGCTTTTTAGTTTGAATCTATCCCAGTTGTTGATTCTTGCTTTTATTTCTTGTGCTATGGGAGTCCTGTTGAGGAAGTCTGGTCCTAAGCCGACATGTTGAAGATCTGGACCTACTTTTTCTTCAATAAGATGCAGGGTCTATGGTCTGGTTCCGAGGTCCTTAATTCATTTTGAGTTTAGAAACTTGCTAGTTTTATATAATCCCATTTGTCTATTTCATTGCTTGCACTTTTGAAATCAAATCCATGAAACCATTCCCCATACAGATTTTGTGTAGTTTTCCTTTTATTAAGATTTTCTACTCTTTGAATTAAGTCTTTAACATATTTAAGTAATTTTGAGTCAGTCCTTGTATATGGTGCAAGATAAGGGTCAATATCATTCTTCTTCCTATGGCTATCCCATTTTCTCAGCACCATTTATTAAAGAGACTATCATTTTACAATAGTGTGCTATGGCATTTTGTTGAATCAACCTGTATATGGTTATTCCTTGGATCTCTATTCTGATCCATTGGTCAATGTCTCACCCCTCTCAGAAGTATGCTATTTAATTACTATAGCTTTGTAGTGTCATTTGAAATCAAATACTGGGATACCTTGTACTTTGTCTTTTTTCGCTCATGATTGCCTTGATTATTCAGGTTTTTTTGTTTGATTTGTTGTTCATTGTGATTTTTAGAATTGTCTTTTTTATATTTACAAAAACATATGTTAGAATTTTGATAAGGATTACATTCAATTTGTGGATTGCTGAGGTAATATGGACATTCTAAAAATATTTATTCTTCTAGTCCATGAATACAAGTCATCTTTCCATTTATTTGTGTCTTCTTTCATGGATGTTTTTCAGTTTCCAATATAGAGCTTAAATTTTTTGGTTCAATTTATTCCTACATGGGCTAGGGTTGTAGCTCAGTGGTAGAGCACTTGCCTATCATGTGGTAAGGTACTGGGTTTGATTCTCAGCACCACGCACAAATAAATAAATAAAATAAAAGTTCACTGACAACTAAAAATCTTTTTTAAAAATGTAAAAAAAAAATTATTCCCAAGTATTTTTGGTAGCAATGGTAAGTGGGAGAATTGTCCCAATTTATTTTGTACATAGTTTCTTGCTAACGCACAAATATGTTACTTATTTTTATATGTTGATATTTTATCCTAAAATTGTATTGTGTTTGTTTAGGAGTTCCAACAATTTTTTGGTGAATTCTTTAAGGTTCCTATTTATAACATAATACCTTCCATAGACAGATGATTTCACTTTTTTCTTTTCCATCTGAATGTTTTATGTCTTTCTTTCACCTAATTGCTCTTTCTCGGAGTTCCTAACTATGATCAATAAGGAAAAGGAGGAAATACTTGGCTCTTATTCCAGATGTAAGTAGAAAATATTTTAAATTTTGCACTGTTCAATGAAATGTTAGTTCTGGGCTTCTCATATACACCTTTTGTTATGTTGAAGAAAATTCCTTTCATATCTAGTTATTGAAGGTTTTATTATAAAACGATACTGAATTTTGTCACATGCTTTCTGTGAATCTAATGAGATGATCTAATGTGTTTCCCCCTTTACTTTGTTGAAGTAATATATCACATTTATTGTTCTGTGTATATTGAAGCATCCTTGTATTGCAGGGATGAATATCACTTAATCATATTGGATGATCCAATAATATTGCATTTGGTTTCCTAGTAGTATTTTGAAGATTTTTTTAAGGTAGATTCACGAAAGATAATGGTCTATAATTATATATTTTTCTATAATGTTTTTATCTGGCCTTTAAAGAAAAATTTAGAAATACTACTTTCACATTGATCTTCTTCAAAGATTTTAAGAAGAATTGATATTAATTCTCCTTTAAGTAGTTGGTAGAATTCAGCCATGAAGTCATCAGGTCTTGAGCTTTTCTTTAATGGGTGAAAGGGAGGGCACGTATGATGTCCATTGACAGTTACTACCTCCTGCCTATCTCCCACATCACACTGAAGAGCCTTCAGGTTTCACATTGCTGGTTGTACTGATTTGCACTTTCTACATTCTTCTCTTGTGACTCTTATTTCATATTTTTCTGCTTATCTTTGAAGAACTCAGCCTACAACATTACACTGACTTTCATTCTTGGACCTCAAACATACCTTGATATACACACAGATATAATAATGTGTGTAAAGCATTGCTATATATGTATATCATTATATATTATATACATGCATATGTTATACATATACATAAACATACATATATAATTTTTATCCTGGTCAAGTGCAAAATTCGCCATTGCCATGGCCATCTATCTCATCTAGAATATGAATAAAAAGAGAATCAAAGCTAAAGCTATTATGTTAAGAATAATAGCTGCTAAAATACAGTTGATTCTCATCGTTCACAGTTGTTATTTTCTATAACTACTATAATAATTCAGAACTACTGAATTATAAAACCAAAGAAGAGTTTCTAATTGGAAATACAGAGAAAGATTGATGTGTTATAGTTCAACTTCTGATTTTTTGACTTTACAGTGGTATAAAAGCAGTGCAGAGTCAGTAAAAGTCTATTTAAAGTCTAATATTTTTAATGACCAATCAGTATATAATCTTGCCTTATGTGTTCTGTTTAAAGTCACCTTCTTTAATATGTATATCACCATATATATATATATATATATTATATATCTGTATATAATTTTATATATATATATATATATATATATATATATAAATTACCCTGGATCTCATTGCCAGTGGCACAATAACTACTACCTCTATGTTTGATAAAACACTTGTTTTCTGTGAGACATAACACAACTTTCTTCTGCTCCAGGGAGCATGCCAGTATTGTATTTGGGGTAGGGAATATGATGATGGGAAATTATAGGAATAAATAGTTATAAAATTCTGAAAAAGTATATGTCTTGCTTTCCTTATCAACTTTGATCAGTATTAATACAAGCGGGTCTCACATTAACATAGTACATTCCTCTTTAAGAAACTGATCAGGATACTTGATTGATTAATGTTCTCATTTCTTAATACACTCTGTTCTTCTTTCTTAAATTTCACTCATTTTAAACAATCAAATTGGAAACAAACATAACAAAAATGTGGAAACTATTACTCTAAATAAAGTACTAAAAGTAAAGTTGTTTATGTTATCAATTAGGAGATAAGAAGGAAGGTGTTGCCTTTTTTGACCTCAGGAGAAATCTTGTGTTCTGGAGGAGTGAAATGTTTGAACACTGCATACATCCACAAAAAATTAGAGAACACCATGTGGCTATTGACATTAGGGTTACAAGCAAATTTTAATGAGTAGGAAGTCACAAATGTATAAACTGTGCATAGTGATTACCAACTGCACATAGAATTCTGTAAGAGCTATCAAGTTGGAGAATTCAACAACTTCATCTTGCCATCTTTAGAGTTCCAGGAGACATTCTGTCAGGCTTTTATAGTTGTAAGATGTCTTAAGTTCCCCACTAAAAATGAAAACTGTCACAGCAAACATAATTGATGTTGTATCACATGACACAGGAAAGGAGGAAAAGAGTAAAATTTAGGAATGTAGGACAGATTGTATCAACAAATGAGAGCATTAATTTATCAAGCATCCTGATTGCTTTCTTAAAAAGGAAGTATATTATTTTGTTGTGAGATTCACTTGTATTAAAAGTAACCAATGCTGAAGTGAAAAACAAGCCATATACATTTACCAGGATTTTATGACTATTGGTTCCTATAATCTCTCATCATCATATTTTCGCTAACACCATCTGCTATGTCACTGATGTTTACTATTTTCAATAGCCTTTTTATGCAATTTCTGAAGTAGTAGAAAACCTCAAAGCTTTTTAGCCACTCTTAGCCCCTTAAGTTCAAGTATTATGAAGCTTAATGTTAAATATGGCCAGAAAGAATGATGAAACCAAAGGTTCTCTTAAACATAGTGACTTCTCCATACTGACAAGAGGTTACGTAGACCACAGTTCCAGATCCCCAATCTCCAAAGATGGAACTTCTGGTTATTCTTCTCATCCTGAGAACAGTTCTGCTCAGTTAGTTGGTGCCCCTTTCCATTTTTGGGCATAATCTCTAAAGGCTGCTGTTAAATTATTCACTGATAGAAATTGCAGCATATACAAATTTCCTGCCACTGCAATTAATATTTGAATGGTTTCTAGGAAATCTTCATCACTCTATTTAGGATCCTCAATTCCTAGTATTGCATACTTTGGTAGAGACTGTTATAACTACTGAACACCAAGTTTAAGCTCTTAGCTGAATCTGGTTTTCACCACATACAGCCTCATGTCTCTTAGTGCCCATCTCCTGAATTGAGTAAATCAATGCCAATCTTTTGCATTAGTTAAAATACTTAGAAAGCAAACTATTCCATAGAATATTTTTAAAGCCTTTGAATCATTACTATAGTTTCAGGTAATGAAAGTCCGTTCATGCTAAATTTTCTGTGGATCCAATGATGATTATATAGCATATGTATTTTGCAAAGGTTGTAACCCTTTAGATTTCAACAAATTTTCCTCCCCTAAGCTCCCTTTATTATGATAATCCTCCTCATACTTGCCTATCTCACTGTCCTTTCAAACTCTTTTTGACCTAGGATATTCATTAGTCTGACTTTCTGATCATTTTTGCCTTTCTCAGCTTGAATGCTGACTGAACCATGTTTCCTAATCTCCCTGATGAGCTAAATATTTCCATGCAGCTTTTCTTTCCTTAGCCTCTTCAACTATTTATTGTTTCCCTTACAGTCATTTTTTATAACTGCACTGAAATCTATTTCTAACAGTTCTGTCCCAAATGTGTGCATTTAACCTGTGATCAGATTTTACTAGTAGAATTACATCCCAATTATCAAGATCAAATAAATGGGAATGACACATTCCTAATGAAATTTACTTAATCCAATTAGCATTTGTGTTTGTGAAATCAAATAGTGTATTCATAAGACCAGCAGTATATCAACTCTCCCACTTCTTCATTGTTGGACTTATCTAAGTACTTCATCTTGAATCTCTCATTTCCTGCCTAAATCTTGCCACTTTGCACTTATCAATAATTGCACACAAAGTGCAAGCCCTTGACTATTACAGTCTATAAACAGTTTGTGTTTTGTTGTAGTGGATAGAACTTTCCAAATCATTTATCAAAAACCCCATGAGAGATTTGGGGGCTGGACGGGGTGAAAATCTCATGCTTTCTTGAATTTCAGACAATCTCTAATACTGGTTCTTCTTTCTGTGTGCTCCTTCCATATTTATGAAAGCAGCACAGAATAAAAATACTGCTTAAGGACAGGTACTATTTATTTCAAGTAACCTCTCCTGTTACTGACAAATTTATGATTTTTATTAGCTCATAAGATGTACAGTCCATGGCTACAGAAGCATTCACTTCAGATTTTGAAATGTTTGGCAACAGAAATCTTACCTAAGGTTATCCAAAGGGAGGTGGGATCATACACCCAAATGTCACAATCCTGAATGTGGTAATCCCAAACATTATACTCCTGAATAATCAATTCCTAAAGTCTAAAATCCACAAACCATAATCACAAAATCTCTAATGTTGAAATCCTAAAACCTAAATCCTGAAAGCTGCCATGCACATTGGAAAAAAAAAAGTGACAAGGAAAACAACAGCAACAGTATAAAAAAGGGCAAAAAAGCTGAGTTCTAGAGAATGCATTGATGCATTTTCAGTTGAACATATGATACTGGTATCATGTTGGGGAGAGCAAACACCTACCAACCTGGTAAAGCATTATTTTTTCAATCATGTTCTACTTCTATCCTTTGCTTGCCTCCCAGAAAAGTCTTCTTTTATAATAAAAAACATTCAACAAGGTTAGCAACCTTCTGAACCAAAAATACTTGGTGACATAAGGAATCCTTCAGTGTTCAAAACTCATTAGGTGGTAAATTATTATATAGGAGAGATTTGACTGTCAATGCGACATATTTATCCTTAATTCTAACCTAGAAAAACCAGTAAATGTTTTACTTTAGTCAATGAATAGCTCTCACCACAAGTCCCTGGTGGGTGAGGAAAAGGGTTCCTGTAGGAGAGATGGGTTGGCTGTGAAATAGAAGCTATGAAATTTATTTATCATAAATAATGACAGAAGACAGAATAATCTTAGAAACAGAGGCATGACCCTTTGAGGTGTCCATAAAGGGTCTGACTCTAACAAAGGAAAGAGCCTGAGCTTGGTTTATTTATAACAGTACAGATCAAAAAGGGGCTGGTAGGAGCTTCTTCCATGAAAAACAGGATAAGGTGGGGAAATGAAGCAAGCCGTTTGGCTCTATTGGGTCATTCCTACATCCAGGGCTTGCATGTGAATTTTAGTGGTGAACTAACACAGGATAACCACTTGACTCGGGTGATTTCCATCAGTTGTGATAACCGAGAGTTCCTAAGACCAGATTTTTCCAGAAAATGGTCCAGCTATGCTTGGTTCTCATACAAGTGGCTTCCCGCAGATAGCATTTTCAAAATGGTCCCACTATGTTTTAAAGATTTTATACAATCCATGTCCCCATTAGGACCCAAAATTCTGAAACTTATCTATTCATTTGTATATTAATAACTATAAATAGTGAGGCACTTTACAAATTTGAAGCCTTGGTTGACTTTGGAGAAAAGTAAATGGATTTTATTTGAGTCTTCAAATATTTAAGTTGTGAAGTTAGGTGTAGTCAATACTTCTAAAAGTGAATTTAAAGTGTTTCCAATAGAGGTGTTTTTCTTTTTCCATTCAGTCCCATGCATTTGGCAGAGAATTCAGATGAGTGAACTTCCCCGACAATATGGCAACAACAAAAACTTCAGTTTAAAAATGCATTATTTGTCCACATTGACATTTCTTCCAGCTGATGAAATTCTAGGAACTTTTAATAAATTACAGTCATATTTTTTAAGATGATAGTGAAATTACTGGTTGATTAAAAAATAAAATGTATGTAGTACAGGATAAGTTTGTCGTGTGTTTATGAGCACGTGGAGTGGATTTCCATGTGCCTACACAACATAAAATCATGGCACATAAGATGGGAAAAAATTAAAATGAAATTTTCATGCACTCATAAAATGATTTCAAAAAGAACAGCACCATGTATAAAATGAATGTGAACATATTCGCCAAGTAGAATTGTTCTTTCAAAGTAGCAGTTCATTGTGACACAGGACTTCAAAATACAATTCATGATTGTGAAACCTGACCAGCTTGTATGGATTACTTCTGTGCAATGGACTATAATGTATGCCTGCAATTCACTTGTTTATGTGCTGAATTTATTTTTATTTATTTTTTGCTTCCCTTCCCCCACTATTTAAAATTGTTAGCATCACTTTTTCCAGTTCACTATGCTGTGCATTTCTTCTTCACATAATTTTCAATACTGGAGGTGTACATTATATAAAAACTTCAAAAGTTCTCATTCACTTCATGCATTTTTGTAAATTTGAGTCTAAAAGTGCATCATTTCAATGCTGACTCTTTGTATAAACATTGTGAATGTACATAAAAATATTGAAACTCTCAGTAATTGAATACATGAATTTTTTTTACATTTTTACTTATGAAAGACAAAATTCTTGACATCTCAGCTCTTTGGGTGACTTCATATGCTATAGTAACCCACCACAGTTTTTGATTGACCTTGTCAAAAGACTCAGGTTGTCTATTATGGTATGTTAGTTTCAAATCAGGTGCACACAATTACCATCCAAAAAGATATGCATTTGTATATTTTGCTTTTTGACATTTTTCTTCAATGAGTACTATTGATCTACTCCAAACCTCATACCTATGCGACTGTCATTAATGTATCTGAGTGCTATGCTTAAAAAATGCGAACATTATTTTTACCTGTTTCATTGTATAAGTAGCCTATGAAATGTTCTGCTTTGTTTTTATATGTTTATCAAATTCTCCTTCAAGAATATTTTGATCTAAAATTATATTTTGGGAATTTTGGTCTTTCAGAATTTCAGATGTTATGCATTTTAGACTGCCAGATTGTGATCTTTTAGAATTTCAACATTTGTAATTGTGGTATTTGGGGTTGTGTTTTCAGGATTATGACCCAAACCATCTAAAGGATGTCCAAAACCAACCCAATTAAACATACATTAAGGTATAAAATGCATGAGATATAAAATCCATAGAAACTTAAATGGGTGACAATAGTCTCACAAAACTTACATAATTGTATTTTGTCACAAGTTTTTATCTATTAGAAAAACTTTACTTCAAAGAACTTAAATAATTATAAATAATATTTTGGTCATGCAAATAAGTAACTCCTGATCTACTTGAACTTAACCATCATACTTTTCTAATTCTCTATACCTCTGTCTGTACTCAGGCTTGTTTGGTAAAACTCTGAAGAATTAAAAAATGTTGATGATCAATCTTATGCTATCACTCCAAAAATTCCCCCAATGCAATATCTCTGAAATGGTATTATACATCAAGGTTTATATCTGGATTATCTACAAAAGCTCATGTGATGTAAACTTGGTCCCCAGTGCAGCAGTGTCCAGTTGTTCAGCTTTGGGAATGTGATTGAATCACAAAGGCTATAATCTTATCAGTGGATTAAACCATTTCAAGGATTAATACTGTAAATGGACTACTGGGAGGTGTGGAAACAATAGGCAAGTGGGGCATGGTTGGAGGAAGTAGGTAACTGAGGGCGGTGTGCCCTTGTTCTGGCCCATCTCATCCTCCTCCTTCCCAGCTGCTATGAGCTGAACAATTTTCTTCTAATACGTCCCTCCACCATGCCCTTCTACCATGATATTCTGCATCATTCCAGGCCCAGGTGATCATGAACTAAAACATAACCCCAAGCAATCATGGACTGAAACCTTTGAAACCAGGAGTTAAAATAAATCTTTCATCTTTTAAGTTGTTTATGCCAGGCATTTTGGTCATGGTGTCAAAAACCTGACTAATCAGTAGTATTAATCATTATTCACTCAGTACTACAAATAATTTCTGAAATATTCAAATGTCTAATTTCACAAAGCTTCTATGATAAAATTTAATAATGTTCTTACAATTTGTAATAATATTCAACTATTCTGTGAGTTAAAACTATAACTTATTAGTCTTAAGAACTTGCCATGAGCACTCCCTTTTCTGACTATTAAAATTACTTTCTTGATATACTATTAATATAGTAATTACCTCACATACATATGAGAACACTTAGAAATTACTTTCTTATCAATTTTCAAGTCATTAATACATTTTTATTCTCTGTACTATATAATAGATCTCTTGACCTTAACTCTCTATCTCTATTAATGAAATTTTCTCTTTTTATCAACATCTCCCTAACCTCAGTCTTTATTATTCAGTTTTGAATCACTGTGACAAATATCCAGGAAAAAACCACTTAAAGTAAGAAAGTTGTATTTTGACTTACATTATTAGAGGTTCTAGACCATGGCTGCCTGGTTCCCTTGCTTTAATCTTAAGGTAAGGAAGAGCGTATTGGCAGAAGCTGTGGTGGAGAAAGGCTGCTCAACTCATTGCAGCCAGGAGAGAAGGGGTCAGGAATAATATACAGTACCCAAGAGCATAACCCCAAGAACACACTCCAACTAAGTTTTACCCTCTACAGTTTTCAGCACCTCTCAATAGTCTGTTTGGATATGAATTCATCAATGAACTAAATCACTAATGAGGTGCTTATTGATACAGTCACTTCCCAGAAGCCCCCACCTCTGAACATTGCTGCATTTGGGATCAAACCTTTAACACTTGAGTCTTTAGGGACATTCAGATCCCAAACACAGTACCATGGTAAACACCATTCTATTCACGCTCTGCATTTGACTTCCTTAAATTCTACATGTGCTATGTTTTAGATGTTTCCTAAAATGTCACATGTTAATATCTTATTCCTTATGGTGGTGTTGCTGGGAAGTATTTTGGACATTAAGGATGAATGCTCTTAGGTTATTTGAAGCATGCTCTCAAAAAAACTGTGGAATTCTGGCCCCTTCCTTTCTTTCCTTTCCTTTCTGGCTAATAATGTGAGCAATTTGTCTCACCATGCCCTCCCCAATATTGCCAACTGGCACTCGCAGCAGAGGCCCAAAGCACTATGTACATCTAATCTTAGAAGAGAACCTTCAAAACCACAAGGCAAACAAAATAAACCTTTTCTCTTTACTAGTTAATTATTTGAGGTATTTCACTGTAATGATTGAAAACTGACTGACATACATATATGTAAAATCATTCAGTATTTGTCTTGCTATTCCTGGTTTATCACTGATCTTAATGTCCTTCAAATTTGTCTAATTACAAATGACAGAATTTCTTTTTAAAGACTGGATGATATTCCATTCTTTATATATACCTCATTTTCTTTTTTTTTTTCTTTTCTTTTTTTTTATTATTATTGTATACAAATGGGATACATGTTGTTTCTCTATTTGTACATGGAGTCAAGGCATACCATTTGTGTAATCATACATTTACATAGGGCAATGATGTTTGATTCATTATTTTTTCCCTTCTCCCCCACCCCTCCCACCCCTCTTTTCCCCTCTATACAGTCCTTCTTTCCTTCATTCTTACCACACTCCTTATCCCTAACCCTAAACCTAATGCTAACCCCTCCCACCCCCCATTATATGTCATCATCCGCTTATCAGTGACATCATTTGTCCTTTAGTTTTTTGAGATTGGCTTATCTCACTTAGCATGATATTCTCCAATTTCATCCATTTGCCTGCAAATGCCATAATTTTATCATTCTTCATTGCGGAGTAATATTCCATTGTATACATAAGCCACAGTTTCTTTATCCATTCATCAACTGAAGGGCATCTAGGTTGGTTCCACAATCTGGCTATGGTGAATTGAGCAGCAATGAATATTGATGTGGCTGTATCTCTGTAGTATGCTGATTTTAAGACCTTTGGGTATAGGCCAAGGAGTGGGATAGCTGGGTCAAATGGGGGTTGCATTCCAAGCTTTCTGAGGAATCTCCATGCTGCTTTCCAGAGTGGCTGCACTAATTTGCAACCCCACCAGCAATGTATGAGTGTTCCTTTTTCACCAGATCCTTGCCAACACCTATTGTTGCTTGTGTTCTTGATAATCACCATTCTAATTGGGGTGAGATGAAATCTTAGGGTAGTTTTGGTTTACATTTCCCTTATTACTAGGGATGTTGAACATTTTTTCATATATCTGTTGATTGCTTGTACATCTTCTTCTGTGAAGTGTCTATTCATTTCCTTAGCCCATTTGTTGATTGGATTATTTGTATTCTTGGTGTAGAGTTTTTTGAGTTCTTTATAGATTCTGGAAATTAGCGCACTATCTGAAGTATGGTTGGCAAAGATATTCTCCCACTCTGTAGGCTCTCTCTTCACATTGCTGATAGTTTCCTTTGCTGAGAGAAAGCTTTTTAGTTTGAATGTATCCCAGTTGTTGATTCTTGCTTTTATTTCTTGTGCTATGGGAGTCCTGTTAAGGAAGTCTCATCCCATTTTTTATCTCTCAATGAATACTTGGGATGATACCATATTTTAGCTATTATCTTTCATAATCAAGGTACCCTAATGTTGCAGGCTATCATTTCAAAGATTGTGACAACTAACTAAAAACATATTAATGGTTTACAATGTGAAAGATTCCTCATCTAAAATAATAGGACCATAAAGATAGGCTGGGGAGATAGTTCAGTAAGTAGAGTGCTTGCCTTACAAGCACACAGCCCTGGGTTCGATCCCCAGCACCGCGAAAAAAAAAAAAAAAAAAAAAAAGATAATTAATATTTTGAGTCAGGTTTTGGTGTACCTACTATACATCTCAATTCAGTACCTTGTAAGCATCTCAATTCATTTTAATTTATACATCAAGCATTTCTTGGCTGTTAGGATATGCCATACATGTTCAAATCCATTAGCTTCAAACTCCACCTGTGAAGGTCATTCTGTTTTATCAATTTTCTTTCTGTTTCAATAGTGACTAGCAAATGATATCTTAACAAAAATATAAATCATCATATGAGAGATGCTTCTATTTCTCTAAATCTATTCAAAATCTCTCTTGACTCTTTTTCTACTGAAATTATTATTATTTTTCTTACCAAGGACATTATGAACTCCTCTGGTCTGGAAATACCTCTTTGTGTTAGTACTGAATTGGCAACAATGGTTGCCCAATATAATTGTTGAACAAATTGAATATTCTCCAGTCCCAAACTCAGTGAAATAATCCATACACTAATCATCCATTGTTTAAACCATAGTATTACCTCTATATTCCAATTATTCCTTCCTTTCATTGTGCATTCTCAATACTTTACAAATAAAGATATGATTGAGATGGTTCAAAGACACCTAGTTTCCAACTTGCTGTCAACTCATTCATTTTCCTTAGTATGA
The DNA here is from genome assembly GCF_902686445.1 of Sciurus carolinensis. Classification (NCBI taxonomy): domain Eukaryota; kingdom Metazoa; phylum Chordata; class Mammalia; order Rodentia; family Sciuridae; genus Sciurus; species Sciurus carolinensis. Next base: position 1,691,269 of record NW_025920130.1, on the reverse strand, counting down.
AAATCAATTATTGGGTAGGGTCAGAATTCCACAGTCCAAAGTCAAATCAAATCAAACAAACAAACATAAAAACCAAAAAAACAAACAGAAAAACAGGAATGACAACAATAAAAAGAGATATTTTCTAGTTTTCTGTACAAATTATGAGCCATATAACTAGTTAGGCAATAAGATATAAAAGTAGTTACCCAGGAAATTTGATTAAATGCATTCTCACTATATGTCACACTTAGAGTCTTGGCAATAATGATGCATCATGGGGCAAATTAGAAATAGAAGTCATTAATTACCTAAAAGAGGCTGCTTTCATGATGATCATCATTGTGATGTTAGTTTTAACATTATATGATTAAAACATAGTCACATACTATTTTCTTTTAAAAGCAGCCTACCTAGTCACAAGTCTGTAGGCTTAATGAATCTAAATTAGATAATAGTATTATGATAGCAATTGTTAATCACATGTAAGAAAGTTCTAAGAAAAAATTAAGGAATAGGAACAACTATTGTCTTATAAATACACAGAAAATACATTGGGTTATTGTTTTACATGTACAGAAAAAAAAAGGACAAACAGCTTAAAAAATGGCTAAAGTTTTAATTTGGATCTCTATATGTTGGCTAATAGACTAATTTATAGACTAAATTACAAAGTAGCAATGTACCAAAACCAATGTGGTTTATAGAGTGCTATCAATTGAAATCATCAAATTAATAAGACGTTGTAGGTTTCAGAAGATTATTTTAAACTGGGCCCAGTGGCACACACCTGTAATTCCAGCAATTCCAAAGGCTGAGGCAGGAGGATGGCAAGTTCAAAGCCAGCATCAACAATAGTGAGATGCTAAGCAACTCAGTGAGACCCTGTCTCTAAATAAATTGGAAAATAAGATATGCTGAAGAGCCACTGAGCTCAGCATCCATCACATTAAGTTATAAATATGATGCAAAATGAAGCAAGTGAAAGACATAAAATTTAAAAGAGCACAAATTAGTGAAAAAGATGTTCCTAATATAATGCAAACAAAACCAAAAATTGATTCTTTGAAATGATTATTAAAATGTATAGATCTCTTATTTTGATTATTCAACAAATGAGAAATTATCCAATATCAGAAATTAAATGAGTCCATTTTTAATGACTTCATGTCAATATTTTTTGAAATTTTAAGTACAATGCACATATTTATAGAAAAATAAAAATTTTCAAAAATTTACTCAAATGAAATTTGAACAATTAAAATTTGGATAGCATCATTACCAAGTTGTATTTAACATTCATATAAAAATGAATTCACCATTATAAACTCTCCAGAGATTATAAAGAACTAACCATTCAGAACTCACTGTATAAAGACAGAATATTCTTTAAAGCACTAAAACATGCCAGAAGAAGAAAGAAAAATATGTCTAATCTAAAACACAAACACAGCTGTAGAATTCTTAAGCAAAACATAAACTCTCAAGCAATTATATATAAATAGGATGCTTCAGTATAAATGAGTTGGCTATAATTTGATCATTATTAAGAATCAGTTGATATAATTTAATATTTGAAAAAGATAAAAGGCTATTATATAGAAAAATAATCTGTTAAAAAATCAACATGACTTTGAGATTAGAAAACAAAATAAAAAGTTTTTGAAACTTAAAATTAGAAGACTGCTTTAATAAAGAGTTTTCATAAGAAACTTATAGCAAACATGATAATTACAGTAAGCCATTTAACTATTCATTTAATATCAGTCAAAAGTCATGGATACCATTTATCACTGATCCCACATTAACAGTTCTAGGGATATTTAAGTCATTGAGTAAGGCAATTAGACAGATATCTAATAAAATATGAAATTTTAAAAATGAATTATTGAAAAATCACTCTTCAAAATTAATATGGTTATATTTAGACAAAATTCAAGTGGCTAATATATAAGAAAAATTTCAAGTTTTTTTTTTATATCAGAAATTGAACCAATAGGTTCTTTACCACTGAGCCACATCTCCAGCCCTTTTTATTTTTTATTTTGGGACAGGGTCTTGCTAAATTGCTGAACCTGGTCTTGAATTCACCATCCCCCTGCCTCAGCCTCCCTAGTTGTTGGGATTACAGGCATACACATTGTGTCCGGCTCAAATTCATTTTTAATTGTGAAAATACCAATTAAACCAGTGGGTCCCTTTCCTCCTTCCTCCAGTTTTCCATCTCTTTCTTGCTATCTCTGTCTCTTTCTTAAATAATTTAACTCAAATCACTAGGTGAACCCACGCAAGGCAGACTCCATGTGTTCAGGACTTGGGGTAGGGTTGGAAGTAGCCTGCCACAGAGTGTCAAAATTTCAGTGGGACAAAGAAGGTGTAGGTGTAGAAGTTGGTGGAGGCAGCTTGGAGTAGATTACTTGAGGCAGGTGGACATCCACTTCAGGCTGGCAGCAGTAGCAGCAGTGTAGAAAATGCTGTAGGAGCCTGAGATGGGAGAAAGGATTACCAAGTGGGTGACAACAATGGTAGACCATGTGCGGTACCAGACTCTGAGCAAGAAGAGGGAAGGCAGGATCAGTAGTGTTACTGGGCAACAGGTTATTTACAGCGAGAGCTGATCAATAGGTGAATATATTGCACAAAATGGAAGTCAAGTGGCTCACTGTTGGAGAACGACATGAAGAAGAAGAAAATGGAAAAGAATCCTTCAGTGTTGTATAATTGGAATTATAGGTTTCAGAACCAAATAAACATTTTCAATACACATAGACATAAACACATGTAAATGTGTGTTTGTATGTATACTTATATGCATTCCCTGTTTCTACTGAGGGGAATATGAGTAGCAACACTTGATAGTAGAATACCAAAGTAGCTCAGATTTCTTGATTTGATGATGCTACTGAGCATCATCAAAAGTTACAATTTATAAATAATAATAAGACTTACTCCACAAATAACACTGAATTGAGACTGCTAAAACAACACTGAATTGAGACTGCTAAATAAGCTATTAATGGACCTGTACAATAACAATCATCCACACATTTAATTTTATCATACCTTCATCATCTTTGTTTATAAGGTCATTTCCCTTCCAAATTTAGAATACCCCCACAACACCCTCTCTGCTTCCAAATCCTTCAACTAGTTATATAGCATTCAAGAACTGTCTTGAATGATTATGCTTATACTGATTTAAATAAGGTAATTGTGCAACTTATAAACAATATGAGCCTGGGCACCAAGTCATATGCCTGTAATACCAGCAACTAAGGAGAATGAGGCAGAAGAACTGCAAATTAGAGGCCAGTCTCAGCCATTTGGCAAGACCCTCAGCAATTGAGTGAGACCCTGTGTCCAAATGAAAAATAAAAATGACTGAGGATATAGTTGAATGGTAAAGTGCCCTGGGGTTCAATCCCCAGTACCAAAACAAAACACAATGAAATAGTGAAATGAGGATTCTACCCAGGTTTTGCTGTACAAAATGGTAAATTTTTCAGTTTAGCCTCACTGAATGTCAACAGGAGATGGTCTGTGAGTTCAGTGTTCTGTGAGTGTTATGGTTTGGTTGTGAGGTATCTCACATGTGAGGTAATATAAGAAGGTTCAGAGGAGAAATGATGGGTTTTGAGAGTCTTAACCTAATTAGTAAATTAATCCCTGATGGGATTAACTGAGTGTTATCTGGAGGTGGGTAGTGTATGGCTGGAGGGGATGGGGATCAGAATGTGGCTTTGGGGTAAGTACATTTGTATCTGACAAGTGGAGTCTCTCTCTGCTTTCTGATCACCTCAATGTAAGCTGCTTCCTCCACCACCCTCTCCTGCCATGATGTTTAGTCTCACCTCGAGACTCAAGGAATGGAGCCAGCCTTCTATGGACTAAGACCTCTAAAACAGACAGCCCTCCAATAAACTTTTCCTCCTCTATAATTGTACTGATCAGATCCTTTTTGTCATAGCATCGAAACAGCTGACTAAAACAGTGAGTATGTAAATAATACTGCCAAATCTAGCAAATGAAATTACACAATGCTGAGTTAAATTTGAATTTTAGTTTAACATTTTTATATGTGTCCCAAACATTATATGAAACATATTCAATAATCTCAGCCTAGATTTTGTTTTTCTGTAATTCAAATATAACTAGGTATACTCTATTTTATCTAGCAGTAAGCTATACCCAACTATAGATTTGCATTCAGACTCTTATCAGTTTTTCTTTTTCCTTAAGATTTATCTATAAATGGGACTAGCCATATCAGGAGGAAACAAAACAGAAATTGCTTTTTCAATATATTTGAGGTGTGGATTGAGAGTAACAAAAGAAATGCCATACTCATTGATACCATCTTATATCATGATCTGAAGCTTCAAGTTCTACCACTAATGGTCCATTTATTCATGACTTTTTCCAGAATTCCTTTTACAATATAGACTGCGGTGTGCAGAAGTCATTGAGTTCCTGATGGAAATAAATATTAAGAATGGTATTCTGTTTTTGTCAATTTCGGCTGAGTTTCAGAAATGCCAAAACAATGAATATTTACACTGTTGTAAGGTGATAAGTCATCTATGTAATCCTCATAAAGCAATATGCTCAAAATCAGCACAGTAAGAAGTAGACTAATCTCCACCTTCAAAGATTAAGATTATTAAGATAACTAGCTGAGGGAGAAGTTTTGGAGAGCAGCTGTTCTTGGTATGAACCGAGTTCATCTTCCCAGGAAAAAGATGAAAGCAGAGGTTTGCTTTTTCTCATGTCAACCTTACTGAGAAGAGATTTCAGGAACTCTTAGAGAACTTAATGTGTTTTCCTGTGTTATGGAGCACAACTTAAGAACAGACCGATCACCACTGAGAAGTCCAAATTTGAGAGTCTTTATTAAGCCGGCCGGCTGACTGTCTCACACAATGCCCCCCAAAAATGGCTATTGGGAGAACAGCCCTGACCATAGGGTTGTAGGGGTTCTTACACCAAAAATTACATTAATCATGTGTCTATTGCTCTGATTTGAAATTACACATTAACATCATGAGATCATCAACAGAGGGGGAAGTGGGTCAAAATGACCCTTACCTAGGTACAAACTAAAGAATGGTTACTAACATCCACACAATCACTGTTCACATAATACATTGTTCAGGAGCAATAGGGATCAAAAGAGAGCAATTTTTCATTACATAAGAATTGTCATTTTGTATTGCTAGACATGTCACACTAAGTAACTGATGATGGGTACACAGGCGGGGTGTTCCCATGGGAGAAACTTATTTCCTACATAACATGGAGTCTCAGAGCAAAACAAAGTCTGTTTAGTCATTTCCCTCAGAGTCTGGCCTATAAAATTCTCATGGAGCCAGATCTGTGAGCCCATCACACATGGTGTGGGCTGATAACTGATATGAGCATTAAAAATATAATAATAATAAATATATAAAAATGATCTACAAATGTAAACTGACTAAAGTGGTTTGTGTTTCTAGGGGATCTAATGTGGTAGGGTTGTCAAGAGCTGGTCCTCTTGCAGGAAGGAAAGGAGGTAGTGTTAGAATAGGGTCACCACAATTTCCCTGCTTCAGTGATTCCCTTTGTGATGCATATTGTCTGCAGTGACTTTTCAGGATTAGTATCTTCTGCAACTGTCAGTTGACACTAAAATCAATCAAAGAAAATGAATTTTCTAAACGGGTAGGCAAGAGCTATCACAAAACTGCTCCTCTCATACTAGAAAGCAGCTAAACTACTCATTTCATGGATTTCTTCTTCCTTCCCCTCTTCTCCTTAAAAGAATTAATCAAGCTAAATTGATGCCATTTGTAAGGACGTTAACATAAGTATATGAAAAACTTTGCAACAGATTTGATCAATACCTGAAATCATGTTACTATGTCTGTGGAATGGAGATGAGATTTCTTTAGGAAAAAAAACAAAACAAAACAAAAAAAACCCCACAATATTACATTTAGATCTGTGACAGTGTAGCATTTTCAATACTTTCCCCTGGAAGTACTTACCCAGTATTAAAAGCCCTACAATATAGAGATAGAATTTGATTCCATGCTATAGCTAGTGAGGGAGTAGATACTCTACAGAGATGAAAGAATTTTGTTATTGTTTTTTGTGGTAGAAAATGAGCAAAAATGTGCAAAATAAACTCAATAGAAGCCTGAGAAAAAACTGATACATTATCATAAAGCATTATGAGACAGAAAGCAAAGCACAGCCATGAAATCTTCCCTACATTCTTTCATTTTGGTTCAGAAACTATTTGGCTTGCTTTGATACATTCCTAATGTAGTGTGGATACGGGTTTCCTGGATAGATAGTTAAAGAGGGCAAAACTTCTGGGAATCACTTCAACATCATTTGGGGAACCTCGCGTGATGCTAAGTGTCAATTACTTGAGGAGTTAAGGAAGCAATTGTCTATTGAGAGTTCTCTGTGTTCAAGATTTCTCAGACCTCTTGACCCTTTTAAACAAAGATGCCACATATCCCATTAGATGTTCATAGAGATTCAAGTTACTACAGGGAGCTGATCATAGAGTAGGAGGTAATAACTTCCTTTGTCACCTGTCTGGCTTAGTTGAAGGCAGCTAAAGATCATTTGTACACTTATGTCAACTTCTAGGAGGTCTGAGGATGCTTGTAACCTTTGGATTTACAAGCTGCAAGCCCATTTTCATACATTGCCTACTAGTTAAAAGCAAAAAAAAAAAAAAAAAAGGAGAAAATATGTGATAAGCCTTTTAAGTGTCAGTATAAAGAGACCATGTGGAGGGGAAAAACATAAAGCTGTAATGTGCCTATAGTAGAGAAGAATTTTAGTAAAAATTAATTGTAAAGGTACTTGCAAACCCTTAAAATTAAAACATTAGAAATTTGGTTTAATATTGCTGCAAATATATTTTGCTTAAAAAATAAAACAATTCTTCAGACTTCATATTTTCTGTTTGGCAAATGCTTTTTGAATGCTCACTCTTTAGAAATATTATGTGAAAAACCACCAATTCAATCAGATAGCCAGAGTCAGTAGGGACATTGGAAATCATCTGGGCTAACATTTCTCTGACTGTGGGAAGTAAATGTAACTGGCATCCAGTCACAAGTCAGACAAAAGCCCTCACCCTTATCACTCCTTCATTTTATAGATGATGGTACAGATAATACATCATAGTTTTAAAAACTTAAAGTCTCTGAATTAGACTGACTCAAATACTGGTTCAAATTCTTACCTAGTGGAAGTCCTGAAGAAATGTTTTACTTCTGTCAGCACCTATTTACTTTTTTGTTATAAAAGAAAGATAAAAGTACAAAGCCATAGTTACCAACTGTAGATATTAATAATTGTGATTTACCACCTATGGATTTTTGTTTCTTATCTTCCAATTTACCTTAGATAATTTTTAGTAACAATATCCACCTCAGTGTTTCTGAATCTTACAGTTTTAGAATTTTGTGATTAAGAATCTGAATTCTAAACTTCAAGTGCTTTCTGCTTTTTCTCCTTAGGCACTATCCTCTGTCTTTCAAGACTTGAAAAATATTAAGCAGACCTCTAAAATTGTGAAGTTCAGAGTCTGTCTCCCAAATGAACCATTTACCAATTCTATGACTTGTGCACCAAATCTCTTTCTCTGATTTTGATTTCACTATATATAATACATAAATAATATGAATTAGTCTATATTACTACAATATAATCTGGGAATTAATATACTTAATAAAATATAAAACACTACATAATTTAAAAGTGGATTAGCTTTTATGAGAAGATTTGTGACTAAAGCAAATATTTGTTGACAGTTTTCATTAGATTGGACTTTGAGTTTTTTAAGGGAATAGTAAAATACTACTATATTGGTAGTGACATACCACTAAGTATTTACTGTATACTGTAATTTTCCTTGATTCCAGGATATGCAGCTCCATGACTACTTAGTCATATTATTCTCCCCAGTATAGATATGCACTTCTTGGATGGAGTATCAGTTCCCACTTGATGTGTTTTGCAAGCTATCTGACTTAAACCTATATTCTAATGTTCCCTTCAATTACAGTTCTATTAGCCGCCTGTTTAGTTAATCTAAGAAAGCACGGTGAGTTCCAGTAGGTTGACCCCTTTAAGTAATGCAGATTTTGGAACACAGGAAACAAAATCACTCTAACAGCAAAGTACATAGGGTTGACACTATCATGGTAGGTAACAAGTTAGCTGGATGCCAGCATTAGATATCACAAGGTACAGAAATACTATTAGAAAACATTTCAGACACTACAAATAAGCAGTTGATCCTCTAAATCCCTGGGTTTCTCATCTGCAGATGCCACCAACCACAGAATGACAATATATGAAAAAAATTGTTTTCATGTGTACTAAATATGTTAGACTTTCCTTTTTCATTATTCCCTGGCACATCTGGTAAGATTAATTTTATTTAATGGATAATGTATACTATAAACTTGTGTATTTGAAACCTTCCATTTCTAACAAATTTTGCCATATATCCATCCAAAAGTGCATCTGACAGAAAGTACCAATAGAAATTGCTAAGCTAACATTCATCCTCTTAGGTATTCGCTGAGTCAAAGCATTAGTTTTTACTTTTTGATATTTATTCATTCATTTATTCATGAAACATTTTAAGCGTGGAATAGGATCATAGAGGTGACATTGTCAGTTGTACTTTTTTTGGTATAAGAGATAAGTGAACAGGGCAGATAACTGATATTTAGACTTCATTCAGTAGGGAACATGTCATCATCTGAATTTTATTAAGCATCGGTGTACATTGAAATCTTCACTGTAGTTCTCTACTTCCCAGGACAACTTTAAATGTGAAAAAAAAAGAATTTCAAAAGAAATTTTCTGATGTAAATTATGATGTAAACATATTATAGAGTTTTACAAAGGCTTTTTTCTCCCAGAAAATGAAGTATCTACTTTCTAAAAAATTTGTAAGAATCTTAGTTTCAGCATTGCCCTCCAGAATAAATATGTAGCAGCCAACATTATAGCCTTTTGGAGGCCAAAGGAGAGCAGTTTATCACTTACTCACTGATCCAAGAGATAAACAGAGGTTGTAATCAATCTGTACCTTTTGGCACACTTCAGCACATTAGGATTCATTCCCACAGGAACTTTCATTATACATAAACCTGCTCTATAAACAATTATGTGACAGAATTCCATGTAAGGGAAAAATGCAAGACAAGGAGCGGTGATTTAAATATAAATTTATTTATATTACTATATCTCACTTATGTGTATGGATATATATGTTATATAACACCATTCAGAGGAATTTGTTAATTTGTTTAAGTGTCTGAGAAGTCAAATAATTTCACAATCCATAACAAAATCTTATAGGAGGCTATTTATATGAAGATTAACAAATGTTCTCAAATTTTGATATTCTCTCCATTGTAGTATAGACACAGTTGTAGATGCTATTTACAGAAAAAATAATATCCATATAGGATTTTTACCTTTTTCTTTCACCAGATCATCTCTTGTATATAATGAGTGTGTATTTTTCAAAAATCCTATTTTGATATTGATTCACACTGTTTAACTAAGCATTTCTCAGGCATACTGTAGAGTATAGAAGGGTTAAAATGAATCAGAGGGCAGAAGGTTCATCAATAGGGAACTGGACACAGAGATGAAAGCATTTAAAAGAGTATCCAAAGCAGAACTGCCTGTGGATCAGCAATGCCTATAGTGGATTTGTGAGAAATAATCTAATCTAGACAGTGAAAACTGATAAGCTTTGAAACCAGAAAGGGATGTACACTAAATGGGAATGGGAAATGAAGATCCCAAAAGAATAATCATTGTTGTCAGGCTCCATAGCAAATAAGATTAAACCAGAAGCTTGAACCCCAATAATTCTGGCTTTGAGTGGGTACACAGTTGATGTTAGCTATACAGTTGCCTCCAAGTAAGTAAACTGAGACAGTCATATGAACTTTGAAGATAGTTCATGTACTTCAAAGTTTAAAATGTAGGTGTTAGATCTCCTGGAGATCTTGGCAAAATGCTTCATTACATGTGGAGTAGGACTGAGATCCTTAATAATTATTTCCTAAGCCAAAAACTGGGATTACACATGGGGTAACAAGACTTTGAGAAGGTGGATTTCCTTTTCAGGGATTTGGTATTGATATGGGTAATATACCTAAGGCTTAAATCACCAAATCATTTTTTTTAATTTCTAAAAATAATTCTTTTAAATATTGATTTTCCTTCAATTCATTCAAGAAAAAGGGAAATTATCATTTATAAATAACATAGTCTACTATGTACTATAGACATATTACATTTCTTATATAATATCTTAGGAAGGTTTACTTATTTTAGTGGTGAAAAAACTGAAATTCCTAGATAAGATTCTGATAACAGATGAGGTAACAGAGGAATGTCTAGAGGGAACGTATCATTAAGTCCTTTCAACTCATGACTCTGATGACAAACTCAAGTATGTACAAATATGTCATTTCTGGTGAAAAGGGCTTTTTGGGAAATAAAAGGCTGGCTAGGATATTGGAAGTAAAGAATGACTCTGAACATTCGTTAGAACTAAGCAATGTATAACACTACACTTTGGCAGGACAGTAATATTCCCGACTTCTATTCTGAGCCCATTAATCTCAGTCTTGCATGGGAGGAGTAGAGTCTGCTGAGCACCAGAATAATGTTGCTTATGATGTACATACTGAAGTAAATCCTGGCTTAATCCTGTGATGTGTCATGGATTCCCCAATTCCATTTATTTAATGTAATAAAGGGAGACAATAAAGGGGGAATAAAATTGTATTTTGTGATTTAACCTCTTGGTGCCATTATCACAATGCATGTTTATGTCATCAGGTACTTTCTTTAATTCTAATGTGTGTGTCCTGGAAACTTTCTCACATCTTCTTGCCTGCATCATATTTCTTAATTTACTTATTTTTCTTATTCATCGGAACTCAGCTATTATTTCATTTTCTTGATGAAGTCTTCCTGGTTTTCTGCACTAAATAAGGTCATAAAAATATTCTCTAGTTTAGACTTATAGTTTTATAAGGTTTTTAAAAAATGTACAGTTATAATTGGGATCTTGATTCTTTAAGAAATGTACTAAAGAAACTCAGACATAAGTGGACACTTGTATAAATATTTTAGTTTTCTTTAAATATATCCCCTTTAGTGTGCAAACAGACCACAGAGCACTGGTTATAAACTGGTGATCCATGGTGAGATGCACCCTGCAGACTTACTTGGTAGGTGGCTCACATAGTATTAAAAAATGTGATAAGTTGCCACGTAGGTCAATAATTGAAGATTTCAGTAATAATATATCCTCTGTTGAAATCCAGAAGATCTGGCACATCTAGAGTCTACTTTTCTGAATGATAAACTGGAAATATGTGACTTCTATATAATTTTAGACAGAACACTTATAAAATGCATTTCTCACTCTCCGCTATTCCCTGCTGGTTTTGTGTTCTGCTTTTTTCTCATATTTACTTGTACTTGCATGCCCTTGTAGGTATCCTAATAATCAACTTTCAACTGAGGAAGATTATACCTGAGATTATTATTTACCACTATCATCCATCCCTTCATCAGTGCTTCTCAAACTTGTGTGTTCAAATGCCTCCCAAGGGATCTTGTTAAAGCACAGATTCTGATTCATTCCCTAGGTGGGTTGGTGGATTTTGAGTGTCTAACTATCTAACAGGTTCCCAGGGGATGAAGTTATTGATATTGACTAGAAAGGAGTACTGGTGTCCCTTGCTGTAAAGAGAACCACATGAAGTCACTTACGGAATAGGTTAATACTAGTTAAGAAAAAAAAAAGAAGTTGAGCTTCGTAGTTCCATGTCCTGACTCAGTGAAATAGAATGGAATGATGCTCTGGAGTGCTTGACCCCAAGTTATGTAACTGAAATTTGAAGCAAATGCTACAGAAGGAAGGAGTTGACATTTGGACTCTATGTAGATGACACATGTGTGTCTTGTGAAGATAATGAAATAATGTCACTAAGACATCTGGACTTTTAAGAGAAAGTTCTAGAATCCATCAGGTATGGTAAACTGTGCCCTAAATTACATATCTAGATTCCCTTGATAAAGAAAGTAGGTTAGTATATTTTTTATGACTAATCATTTTACAGTTTGGAATAATTACTTGTATTAATTGTTGGACTTTAAAAAAATCTTGGGTCTCCTTAGTAGCAGGATGGTTTAGATTCAAGTTTTGAGGAACTGTTGGGAAATTCTGACATCAGTAGTCAGTTCTATTTGTGTCTTGTCAGAGAATGCAGTGATTATGTGTGAGGAAGTCAGGAATGGGCACCTGTAGTAAATAGGGTGTATGCACCATGGATGGTAAAGGTTGAAGTCATCACACTATTGTGAAAATTCAGTGACTTATGGGATCACCTTCTTTGTCCAGGCTCCCAACCTCATTTGTTTGTTGTCTCAAGGGATTTTCATAAAAAATTAATGGGAAATAATACTTCCAGAAGATAGTCTGTTGATAGGTGATGGTGGTGGATAGTAAAAGGGAAAATAGGAAATAAAAAAATGCCTACATGTAGGCTGGGGAAAATCAGTACTTTTGGGGGGTGATCATCTATTATGATCAGTAGAGTGCTAGGGTAGAGATACCTAGAAGCTATCATTCCATTTGTTCAGGAGAAAAATCACAGTCTCTTCATAGGACTTTAGTATAGTTCATCTAGCTCTTTAATACTGTAGAGTTAAAATAGTTTTTCTTCATATTATAACTAGGACATTATGGTACTTAAATGAGGCATAATACAGTATACTTTTCTTAGTTTTTAAAATATATCTTTATATATTTTAAATCTAATATGTGTACTGTTCTTTCACTGAGTAGCTCATTCAGTTTAATATTTTCCCCAAGCTCTGACAGCTTTATGTTATAGATTTTATATATATATATATATATATATATATATATATATATATATATCTGTCCAGGGTGTTTGTGTTAAAGTTTAGAAAATTGGGATTTTTCTTAAATCTTGAGACCCTTCATACTGATGAATTCATGGTGTCATTTCCATAAGAGGTAAATACTTTAACTGATATAAAAAAAAAAGTCATGGAATTTAAAAGTTGATGCTCATTTTGTAATATGTAGAAATAGTAAATATTTTCTTTCACAACGGACATGTCTATAGATAACATAATATAACCAATTCACAATTACTCTAAGGAATATAGATATAACATGTAGAAAATGATCTATATGTAGAATACACACAGAATAAGAAGCAAAAATAATTTTGAATTTAACATACACATTCAAAACAAATATTAAATCTTGATAATGAGAGAAAAAAGAAACATTTGGGACAAGGTAGAACACATGCATGCAAGTACTCAAAATATTTGAATAAGAAACACTTAGAAAGTAAATCATAACTAAATTTTCTTCTCTAGAAAAAATTGAGCAGAGATTATAAAAATATTTAAAGGAAATTTATCTCAGTAATTCCTAGAATTTCTAAGGAGTTATGGCCTGCCCCATCGCCACTTCCTTTCTCTTTTCACTCTGCCTTCTCTGTTTCTTCCCCACAGTTCTTCATGACCTTTTTCCCAGAGGCCTTGCAGAAACCACATGAGGTGAGAGGCCTCAGAATCCCACTGCCTAAAATTCAGGATTTAGCTGCTCATCCTGCTTGAGTCTGAAGATGAAAATAGAGCCTGATTATTTATTATTTATTATTTACATAATAAATAATCAAGAAATACTTGTTGGAAGAATAATTAGATGGTATAATTTTTTTTTCAGCATGATTTTGCTCCTGAGTATTCTCTGTTTCCAATTAGACTCTGATGCCCTGAAAATAAGTTCTAGCTATTATTTTGCTTCCAAATCAAATTTATCCTCTTGCCTGACTTGGCCTTGGTGTAAAAATTACAGTCAGAACAGTCAATGTGACCAACAGCTGAGAAAGTGTGAAGAATTCTGTGTAAAGTAAATAAAGGTGAACTTGAAAAAGGATTAAAGATTAATCATCTTTAATAATTAAAAATGTAATTAAATCATTAACCAAATTTTAAGAACCTTATCCAGAATAGAAATTGTTGTCCAAACTCCTTTATTAAGGTAAAAGTTAAATGTGCCATCAGGAAAATCTTAATAGAAGATACTAATAGTTCCTCACCTCTAATTATGTAATAATTTATTTTCAAGTGTATTTCAAGTGCTAAGTATTTGTGGAGGTATATATATGGAGTTGAGACTTTTTTATGTGAAGGAAATTAGCAAATAAAAAATCATAAATGTAAATAAAAATATACATGCACATAAAAGTAACATGGAGAATCACAATTAAATATATTAACTCCTGAAAATTTTATTAAATGTTTTAAGCATAAAGAATCTCCCTAAACGAGGGAGATAAATGAAAATCTATAAAAAGTGCATGCTTCTTTGTTGCTTGTTTTTGGGGAGGCTGCCCAGTTATTTTCTGGAATATTTAAACTCTTTGGGTTGGCACTTTACTGAATCTCTCCAGCAAAAAACAAGGCAAGGTTCCAATCATTGCCATTATTCAATGATCTTTTATTTTCCAGCTTGTCCACCCTCTCCATTTCAATGTGGTAATTGTTGAGTAGATTGTCCTAGACAGTAATCTGTCATTCACCAAAGATAACTCAATCCTCTCAGACCTTTACAGAGAATAGCTGTAGCACTCAAGAATGTAATTTTCACAATGGCATCCTGGGATCCTGAAATCTTTCATTCACTTCGTAGGAGAAGTCATTTCTCTGACAGTGGTTATGTCATCATTGACTCATGGCAGGGGACCAAGAGAGGTTGCTTCAGCTAGTTGAAAAGGGATCAATTAAGGATTAATTATCTTTAATTAATTAAAGATGTAATTAAACCATTAACCAAATTTTGCAAAAACCAAAATTTCACTTGGCAAGCCTGCTCATAGTTCCTCACCATGGTGGGAGTCATCCCAGAGACCAAGTACATCTTCGTTTGGTAAAGTGAAGACAGCAAAATCTGCTGACTATGATTTATTAAAGCGAATTTTCTATCTTGAGGTAACCGGTAAGACCAAAATTTGATTTTTTCAATATCCAGATAAACTACCATGGAATATCATATAAATATTGAATGAATAATTGATTCATTAAATTATTTATGCCTTAAACCAAACTAACAAAGTGGCATAGCATTGCATTCAGATAAAGGGAGAAGGTTAATAAATTAGTAGTAAGTTTCTTACTTCTCAGGAATTGAGATGTGTAAAGTATTTAGAAATAAAAAGAAAACAGTTTCTATTAAAGTATTAGCTCTACATTGGGGAGGATATGTAATACAGAACTTTTAAAATATATTACTTCAAGAGAAATTTGGGAGAATCAAGTTATAAGAAAGGAAATAGTGAGGAAGACCAACTGAGAGGGAAAGAAATGGTAATGACTTATAAACCTCTTGTCAGAGTTAGACTATGAGGGACAGAGAGAATAAAATAAAATCACTGCTGGTCTAGCAAGACATCTTCAATTCTAACCACTGATAATTATGGACAATCTACACAAAGGTGGTAGAGACAATGTCACACTATTGAAGCTGAACAGATCTTTTTTTTTTTCTTTTTTCATTTTTTTTTATTGTAAACAAATGGGATACATATTGTTTCTCTGTTTGTACATGGAGTAAAGGCATACCATTTGTGTAATCATAAATTTACATAGGGTAATGTTGGTTGATTCATTCTGTTATTTTTTCCCTTCCCCCCACCCATCCCATCCCTCTTTTCCCTCTATACAGTCCTTCCTTCCCCCATTCTTGCCCCCCTCCCTAACCCTAACTCTAACCCTAAAACTAACCCCTCCCCCCCCATTATGTGTCATCATCCACTTATCAGCGAGATCATTCTTCCTTTGGTTTTTTGAGATTGGCTTATCTCACTTAGCATGATATTCTCCAATTTCATCCATTTGCCTGCAAATGCCATAATTTTATCATACTTTATGGCTGAGTAATATTCCATTGCATATATATGCCACAGTTTCTTTATCCATTCATCAACTGAAGGGCATCTAGGTTGGTTCCACAATTTGGCTATGGTGAATTGAGCGGCAATGAACATTGATGTGGCTGTATCTCTGTAGTATGCTGATTGTAAGTCCTTTGGGTATAGGCCAAGGAGTGGGATAGCTGAGTCAAATGGTAGTTCCATTCCAAGTTTTCTAAGGAATCTCCATACTGCTTTCCAGAGTGGCTGCACTAATTTGCAACCTTGCTTTTGCTGAGGCTGGCTTTGGACTTGTGATCCTCCTGTCTCAGCCTCCTGAGCTGCTGGGATTACAGGCACGTGCCACCTTTCTTAGCTAACTTCAGTTTCAACATGTATAAAATTGGTAAGTTGTTATGAGGAATACATATGATCATATATGTTGAACTCTATGTTCACCATAGGTTCCAGTAAAACATTAGTACCTGTTCAATTCCTCTTAATGCACAAGGGTCATTATTTCTAATCCTGAGACAATAGTAACTACAGCCTGCCAAAAGATTCCTATTGTTTTTGATTTTCAAAATTAAATACTATGCAGAATCCTGAACTGAACTCACCATGGGGATACTTTTCCTCTCTCAACCTTAATAACAACCTCTAAATGTATTTTTTTAATTGGAGACTCTTACATTCCCTGTGTTTGTATTGGGAGATCAGTAATGTGTGGAGAGCTATTGGAGTGTAGTTCAAAAGGAAAAATCAATAATGCAGATGATGTCTCTACTTTAAAACCTGATTCATTGCTCATCATAATTTTTGTCCTAATTTTTATTTTCAAAAATTTCTGTTCAATCTAATTAATCTGATTACTGATTCTTCTCATATCTCCTTTAATTGTGTGCCTGAAGCAGGTAGTTCACTTGCCTAACCCCAGCTCTGTCTCTGTGGGTCATGTTTTTAGTAAGAGGTTCAGAAATTTGTTTCTGTGTCACTTTGCCACAAATATCAGGATGAACTTAATCACAGTATATTCTGTCAAACCAGAAATAAGTTTTGAGGTGAGAACTATCACCTGCACAGAAGGGCTGGGAATAGTTTACCCTAGCTGAGCACATGGGATCTCCTGCGGGCTTCCACTCTGCTCTTATCTTAAACATGGCTGCCGCTGGCCTGTACCAAGGGCTTGATCACTGACCCTTTGTATGTGGCACCAAGTCTGCATCACTGGAAAACTTGGCATTTCTCTTTTCATTAATAACACCCCTGCTGTTTTATATTTGTCTAATGGTAAATGATGATTCTTTAAACCCTTATAGCACACAGGGCATTGGAATATCTTTTCATTTTCTCTACCTTGTTTAATTTTATTAGAGGAGAAAAGAGAAACTTAATACTAAGGTTTTACTGATAAGAAATCTGACACTGACATCAACCAACCTATTAAAAAGTTGTTCTTTGATTTAAGTCTCAAATATGATGGATTTGCTCAACAAAAAAAAAGAAAGGGCAATAAATAAGAGAAATCAGAGTGAGAAATCTGAACTCTATAAATGCACAGGAATTAGACAACAAACCACCATGTCTATAGTTGAAAGATCTTTATGGTCCACACAATACAAGAGGCATCATGCTGTCTGGAGTCATAAAGTACTGGAAAAAAGGCTTCAGAAACAACACATTTAAAAAGTCAGCATAGTCTTGGGAATAGAGAAAATATGTGAAGCTAAGTTATCATGGAAAAGGAAAAAATTACCAGAGTCTGGGGAAATCTTGGCAGTTCATATTGCCAGAGTTTAGAGAACAGAACTCTATGATTATTCCAGAAAAGTGAGGTATAGGCTATAAATCAGATGGAATTAGGTAACCACTCTGCTGATTGCAGACATGGAGAAGGGCATAATTATCAGGGAGTAAATCATCACCAACCATCATGGTTCATTGGAACTGAGAAGGTTTCTTTCAATTTGTTGATGCAGGGCTAAAACCAGGACAATCCCAGGAAAACTGGAATAGCACCAAGGAAATTGGGATGGCTAATTATTGTTGCATGGATCGGAGGTTCAAACTCAGCAATCAACAGTCAGAATGACAGAACTGGAACAGGTAAGCCAAGTCAAGTTACGCACTTAGAAATGGAAGGTAGACAAGTCAGGCAATGGGATGGGCTAAATTCAGACATGGGAATATAGGCAAGACAGTTGAAATTCTCAATCATTTAAAAAAAACATTTGTAAGGCTAATGGAATAGATAATCCATGTGCACAGTGTCATAAAATAAATAGTAATAAATTCCGTAACTGAGAAATAGGATGGCTGTTATGGGGATTCTCAGAGGTTCGAGAATTAGCAATTACAATGAAAGGAGAGAAAGGACATTTAAACTAAGATATTAAGCATTACTGGTTTGTAATTAGGCAGATTTGGAAGAAAGCAGAAGACCATACAGGGCATACCGCATATATACCAGATATGCCCTTCAGTAAATCTGAAGGTGAAACAGAGATGTAGAAGACAGAATTGGAATTAAAATCAAGACTGTTCTTCAAGGTCAAAATAAACACTTCAGGCCATGTGTGCACCTGTAATCCCAGCAGCTCAGGAGGCTGAGGCAGGAGGATCTCAAGTTCAAAGCCAGTCTCAGCAAAGGCAAGGCACTGAGCAATTCAGGAGATCGTGTCTATAAATAAAATGCAAAAAGGACTGGGGATGTGGCTCAGTGGTCAAGTGCCCCTGAGTTCAATCCCTGGTAGCAAAAATAACTAACTAAATAAATAAACACTTCAGTTTTGATTTATCAAATATCAGGGTAACAGCTACTTAAAAGATTTCAATCAGGGAAATGGGTGAGGAAAATGAACTATGCTCTAGAGGAATTGTGCAGACTCTGGGAATTGTGATCTTTGGAGTAAATAAGTTCCATGAGGCATAATGACATCTGCTCGGAAAAAAAAAAAAAATGAAGAGAGAAAGCTTGAGGGTATGGACATAGAATGGGAAGAATGAGAGAGTGGAAAGCTTAGAATTTGAGGCAGTATGGCAAAATGTGATAAGCTCAATTTTCAGAGAAGTCAACCTCATTTAATAGATGTGTGGCCTCAGTAAGATACTTCAATCTTCCCAAGACTCAGATTCTCAGCTATGAACTGAGGACTGTACTACACATATCAGAGGCCTGCTGTCAATTATCAAATATGACAACAGATGTAAAATACATGTTATAAGGTCCAGCATTTGACCTTCAGTGAATAATGACCATGATTCTATAAATGAACAGAAATTGACTACTGGTTGCAAATGGGAGATGGTAAAGCATCAAAAATGGCACAATTTTCATTAGAATTTTACAGGGGTTCTGTAAAATTTTATTATATAGCTACTGAGGTTCTACCTCTGATTTTAGAAATCATTAATTTGATTGGATTCAAATTCTATCTTTTTCTAGATCATAACCTATACACTTGAAAATTTACCTCATTTTGTTGATAAGTAGTATACTTGGGAGGCGAACTAATATAAACATATATTTCATTTACTAGTTGATAAATAGGTTACCAAATGCTCTTATTTCTAAACAATTCCTGAGAACTATATTTAATGTTGTATATGCCAAAGAAACAAAAGAATTACCTTCCAATAAAACTGACTCTCAATGACTTTCAATTGAAATAAATAATAAGTTTATGATATAGTGTCTGACTAGCTGGTAAAAATAAACACAAAATATAGGATAAGAAAGATTGTGCTGTAGGATGGATGTTCCTATGGCCAGGTTCATGGATGATACATGACTTGAGCAGAAACCCTAGGACTTCTTTGAAAAGAGTCTTTTAAAAGATACTGGAACAATTTTTTAAATGCACCAGCCTCTTCCATTAGAGTGCAAGTGATGCTTTGGTCTATAGTGAATCCCCCAGAACCCCTTCCTCTTCCAGGTTTATGAGCAGATTTTTCTTGCTACTTGGAGATCCTCATGATGGATATTTACATGTTAAGATGTAAAGTGGGACCACAAGTTTTCCAGGAGCAGCCACCTGGCACCCAAGTTGTAAAAATATCTGGAATGATGGCAACTTAAAGATGGAATGATCCAGATTAAGTGGAAAATAAATCTAAAAGTAGTGCTGAACCATTCCCAAGAAAAGAATTCATTTTGCATGCCACATGGTCCTCTCTGAAAATGATTAAAAAGAAAAAAGGCAAACAGAATATTCTATGTTACCCTTGCCGGCCCATAGAAAGATTTGAGAATACCAATGCTCATATTGGAATTTCCACAATGACTAGAGAATATATATGTCCATATGGCTTGGGAAAGTCCCTTAGTCAATAACTCTTATAAGGAAATTGTAAGTGCACTAAGAGGCATCATTAACAATGATATTCTATTAACCTTACAGCAATGTATTTCAGTTTATGGAACATACACTGACATTTACAGACCTTTGGGGAAAGTACTGAACATGGGTTTAATCATCATGTGAATGTTGAGGTTGGCAAAACTGTCTTTGAAAACATGTACCTTTTCCCAGTTTAAATGGGTATTGGACAAGTAGATCTGTCTGGAATATTCATGTGCTTGTATACATGTATCTATCTACAGAAGAAAATGAAACATGCTGCTATAAGAATTTACTATCAGTATGAGTGTATTAAGAAAACCAAATTATTGGTTGCTAGCATAAAATCAATTGAGCTTTCTTAGGGAAAGTTGAATCCACTAAACAACCATGAAGACATTCACAGGACTGTAGGCACTTATTGACTTGAATAGCTTGAGCTAACACATTTTTATTAGAGGTAGATATGATTCAATCATATGCTGTAAGTAACATTGCCTTCCCTCCTTCTGTGTATGAAGCAGTTGCCTTAACAACACAGGTTCCCAGATGACTGACTCATCTTGCATATTGTTTTGTCTTCTCTTCTGTTTGATTTGCTCTCCAATATGTGAGGTTAAAAAAAAATGAGATTTAACAAATGCTTTGAGTACAATAACCCAGAAAAGACTCTACCAAAAGGGAGTTTTTGACACATTTCTCCCTCACTGCCATGTATTTGATCATGCTGTTCATGCAGTTAGGTGTATCCTCCTTGATTCATCTCCTATCCATTCCTTGATGCTTTGTTTAACTGGCTCCTGGGTGACCTTGCCCTGACTCCATATTTACTTAAATTACTTCAACCCCTGAAGTTTCTGTAACAATTTATATATTGACCATTTGTTTGTCTGTCTTCTCCTGTGGTTATTGTTGTTTGTGGGATGAAGTCGAATCTTTAGAGCTGTGATAGAAATAAGCACTGTATAATGATAGCACGAGAGGAAAACCTGACTCAATAGTCTCAAACTTATACTGTACCTAGAGGAAAAGGAAGAGTTAGCCTCAGGAAAAAGTAAGCCATTATTTTTGTGCTCACATTTGTGAACACAAGGTGACATTTTCACAACTTTCCTTGCTAAGTGACAGAAATTAGGTTATTAATAGAAGGGTCATTAGGACTGACTTTTATACTTACTCACCACTATACATTTGGAATTAACTGACTTACAGCCTGACTATACACTATATAGAACCTACCCTTAACAAGGACATGTGAGGGATAGATATGGGTTTTTTTTTAGTACATCTCTGTCTCCATTTCTGTTATCATTCCCCCCACAAAACAGAACAAAACAAATGATGTAGTACTTTCAAGGGATTTTCAACATTTTTGGTTTCCTGTGCATTGTCTCATGGTAATACCTCATGCTAACCATGCCTCTCACTTCCAATGCTTTGTCCAATGACTGTGCTATATATACCTCCAGAGTAGTTGATTTTCATCAGATAGGATGCCATTTGCTGCTAGTGCTTAGTGCATTCTATTTCTGACATTGCTTTTTTTAAATTTAATTGATGTTTAATTGCACAACCTTCAAGTGTCATGTAGGAAAAGGACATTTTGGTGCACATCAAATTGCACAAGGAAAGCACCCTTGTTTTTCACCAAGCTCTATTCATGGTTAGCCTTCTTGTCAAAGTAAAGAAATATCAGTTGTTTAAGACAAGAGAAATTTGTGTTTTTCTTCCCTGCATCCAAAAGGACTCCTTTTCTCACTTCAACTGTATGAGGTACTTCTCTGCTCCTGGTGACTGCAGCAGCACTCAGGGGATTATGAGTCAAACTGAGGTGTAGTTATTAGAATAGAGGGACACAGTGAGGTCTTTAAAAGCTCTCCCTTTTCTTCTTCATAAATCTAATTATATGGTATTGAGTAGAAGAAATAATATTGATCTAGATCACACAACTTTGCAAATCAGGACTCTTAGGATTCCTAAGAATTATATGAGCAACTCTACTAATACCCATAGAGAAACATAAGCATTTTGCATACATCTGCATATGAGTCAGAAACTGTTGTAGAAATCACTTTTTCCCTTAAAGAAACAAGGGAGCAGGGAAGCATACTACAATAAAGTCCCTCTGAATGCCTGAGTTGAAACAACTTGTTTAATTTGTCCAACTACCTCTCCAGCGGCCTTTTTTTTTTTTTTTTTTTTAAATAAAAACTTGGAAAACCTTGGGATTCCCCTCTATTCTGTAAGTGCCTTTATATGTTATTTTGCTTGTTTTCCCACAAGTGTGAATTGTAGATCAAGGAAAGTATAAAGTAGTGCAGCTTGTCCTTTCTAGATATAGAAATATGATGTTGCTGTCTGGCTCACAAAAAATGTTAGAACTTTATTATTATAAACCTTTTCTTAATGTTCCAAAGCATGCAGGAGATGCCTTTGTTAAGAGGACATTACAGGTAAACTCTTGAAGCATTAACATTGGTAATCATCTGGGTATAACATGGGACCTCATAGGTGAAAGTCAGTTTTTCCCCACCCTTTTTTGGACACCTTCCATTGTGGATCAGGAAGACTTAGATTATGACTACTCTATCATTAATATCTTCCCACCATTACTAAATCTGCATGTTGCAGTTAGGATAAAAGCTCTTACTACAAAAATTTCTTGTTAGGATCAAATAAGGCATTGGAAACAAAAGTATTTAGAAAACAGAGTGCCTCTCAAATGATGAAGGCTTAAATTCTACTAGGTATTATTAAAATTATAATTTTCCATGAAAATGATCAAAACAGCAGAGTGCAGACACAGAATCTTAAGCTGGCAGGTATTACCAGCTAGCTGGAATTCAAAAGCACACTTCGCTTTTAAGGTTTATTTTATGGCTTCCCACTATTAAAGCATGTTTTCGTGGATATGCTTTAGTGTTTTCTTCATGAATCAATTTAGTCAAGTAAAAATGAGTCAATTTAAAGAAAATATGAAATCATATTTTTTCTTATTCATAGATATAAAGTCTCTAAAGGAAGTTGGTGAATGGCTTATAGTTGAGATGACTGAAGAGAGAATCTACTCTCTTAAGGGTTTTCTGTGGGGAGATATCTATCATATAGGAATGGTTGAATTTCATTAAATATTACTAATCAGACTTGCCTCCCACTTCTCTCACCATGCCACATCCCCCTTGGTACCCCAGTCCTGCCTCTGCTGTTTCCCTTGCCTTCCCCTTCATAATATAATATGGTTCCTTTTTTTCCCCCCAAGAAATCATCTCTAACTATCCTAAACTGAAATCTTCATTAAAAAGTTTTTTTTAAATCAATCCTGTTTTGTGTTTTTTTCTAAAGGAGTTTTGTGATCAAACAGCATGGTGGTCATTTTTGCTGAATATATAACCACAGAAGAGTTAATTTATTTCACCATTTCCTCATCAATAGTATGAAGGAAATGCAGGTAATGATTATTCTCATGTTAGTGTAAGGATTGCCTTTTATAAAAATACACAAGGCATTAGGACATCTTCTCAAACTCCATAAAAGTCCAGGCGTATGATGGCTACAGTTGCATTAGACCTACATCTGTTTTTTTCTCCCTCCTTCACTCCACTCCTCCCTCAGTATTACCTCCTCCCTTTTCCTCCTGCAGCTCTTCCTTGAGCATCTTCTTGAGGACATTTCCTAATTACTTCATGTTTGTAAATAAAGACTATGCTCTCTCCCCAAAACTATATTTATTCATTTAATTTTTGTTTATTGAAGTTTTAATTTATATCTCCTATAAAAGTTTGAGCTTGATTACAATAAAGAATATTTAAAATAAGACCACTTAAATTTAAATGTTAAATTCAAATATTTTATGGAGAGAATGGGATATAAATATGCCAAATGCACAGAGTTACTGTAATTGATCATAAATTCAGCTATGCAGTCTTGGCAGCCTGAGCAGAAGGGGAATTTTGACTGATAATAAGGGGTCTGATGAGTATTTTCAGAGTGTGGCTAGACCAGACTCCAGGTCCTGAAGGATAGAAGTTGCCTTCAACAAGTTTGATTAGGGATAGTTGATCTCTAAATGTACTCTCTTAAGTGTTTTCTGTGGGGAGATAGATATCATATAATCATGGTTGAATTTCATTAAATATTACTAAATCAGATTAGATGTTTTATAAAATGTTTCTCTCGTTTGCCACTGTTTTGTTTTTTCTCATAAAACATTCAATTATAAACTAAAGTTTGATATATCACCCACCAAATGACCATACTGAATACATAATGCAATATTTGGAGTTGAGGAATTATTTTTGGATAGCTGGAATTATTTTGTGGATAAACAAACTAATTCTGTCTATTCATTTAGTATTTTACAGTTTACAAAATGCTTTGGAATATATTATCACTTTTAGAAACACAGATGAGATATTGGAAAGAACTTTGGGCTTAAAGGTAAATAATTTGCATTCAAATCTACCCAATATAGCCTTAAACTGTTCCACTTATTTTGAGTAACTTCTTCCTGACTCATTCTTCAGTGATTCTGCACATAGACATCTCCATGTCAGTACAAGTTTTGATTTTAAAATTGATAATATTTGTTATGCAAGGAAGGTAATACTGGTATTCCCTTTTTATAAAAAAAGTATTTTTATTATAAAAAAATAAAATGTCTAAAGTATATCTTATTTTTCTTAATTTATTTTCACTCTACATGTAGTCTACTACAAAAAATAATAGGGAATCATTTTATTATCTAATATTCTTTTATCACTTGCATTCCTTACATTTTATCTCTCAGTATCTCTGACAAATGGAAAACTTCCATATAACTTGATGTTCATTGTGGAAAACAAATGAACAAACTGTGCTCTTTTAAGAAAATACTGATGAACTTTTGTGTTAACTTTCCATTACTGTTGCAAATACCTCATATTAATCCAATTATGAAGAGGAAAAGTTTATATGGACTTTCTACTCTGGAGGTTTTAGTCTGTGATCCACTGGCCCTGTTACTTTGAGTCTGTGGTAGCACAGTACCTCATGGTACTATGGAAGAAGCACATAGCAAAGAAGGCCCATTCACCTCAGGATTAGGTGTAAAGGAAAGAGAGAGACCAAGGTCTATATTCCCCTTTGGAGGACACACCACAGAATCACCTAAAACTTCTCAGTATACCCCACTTCCTAAAGGTTTCATCACTTCCCTAAAAGTGCCACACTAGGGACTACATCTTTTAACAAATGAATCTTTGAAGAACTATGCCTTCCAAACTATAACACCTTTCTTTGTCCAACTTCAATGTCATATTTTACTAAAATTTGATTTACTGTACCATCAATGATAATTTCCCCTCCTCCTCCAAGTTAAAGGTGGATAAACAGGAAAGGGGGAAAGATAAGAATGTGGGAGTGCACTTGGAGAGAGAATCATGTTGTTTTACTGTTGTTGTTTTGTCATCCAGATAAATGTGTAGAGTAGATTCTCCACCATTTCTCATTTCTAAAAAAATTAAAAGTAATGAACTAATGAAAGGAGTCATGTATTGCCTCAGAGGAAAAGCTTTTCCTGGAACTTAATTCTAAGAAGATTTTTTTTCGTTTAGAAGACAGATACATAGAATTAGTTATATGCTTCAGTACATGATATACTATGCTCGTAATAATTTATGTAAGTTTGATGTATCTGTATTGTTTGGTTTTTACCTCCTCAAATTCCCACCTTCATTCATTCCCAATGCTTATCTTCATAAGCATTAATTCATTCCACTGGATATCTGTAAATCATGTGAAATTAATTTTTGTTTAATTTACATGAAGAATGTTGTTCTATAAAACATTCCTTCTTTATTTCTTTAACACCTTTTAAATCCTGCATTCATGCTCTTTAGTGTCTCTTGGGCTTATTTCTTTTTTACCACTCCACAAAATTCCATCCAGTGGAATTCTTTTCTTTTTCTCTACTACAGATAATAGACACCTAGATTGCCCAAACCTCCTTCTAGATGAGGTACCACACATTTCTCTGCATTTATCCCCCATGAATTACTAGAAAGCTTCTCTTGTGGGACTTTTCTCTCTTGGAATATACATAAAATATTTGTACCAGAAAGTATGATCTGCTATTACTGCCAAAGAGGTTCCTCTTATCCAACATTCTTGCCAATATTTGGTTTCATTCAAACTTTTAATGTTTGTCTCAAAGAGTCAAAGCATTTTAAGTCACATTGATTTGGTGGTGAAGTAAGTAAACATTCTACCTTCCTCACCCTGGGGTAAATTTTTAATCAAGATAACTAACAGTGTGAGAGCTCTTTTTCTTTTCCCTTCTCTGAATCCCCTACTCTTCCTCCTGTCCCATTTTAATAATAGGTGTTTTATTTTTTGTTGTGGTAGATTTTAATAGTTCATTGAAATTATACATATTAATTTCTTATGGGTTTACTTATTTTATATTTTATTTATTTATTTGTATTGGCAATTGAACCAAGGCACACTTTAACATTGAGCTATCCCCAGCCCTTCTTTAATGTTTTCTTTTTAGACAGGATCTCACTAAGTTTCTTAGGGCCTTGCTAAGTTACTGAGACAGGCCTGAAAATTTCAATGTTCCTGCCTCAGTCTCCTTAGTTGCTGGAATTATGGTTTATGCCAGTGCACCTGGTTCCTAGTTCATTTATTTTTAATTGACACATAATAATTGTACAAATTAATGGGTGTGATATTTGATATAAACGTATGACAATTAGTAATAACAAAATCAAGGTAATTAGCATTTACAAACTCCTCTCTTTTAGTTATTTTGAAATATATAATAAATTGTTGCAAACTAGAGTCATTCTATGTCCTGTACAACAAGTGAACTTATTATTTATTTCCAGCTATATTTTGGTTCCTATTATCTAACTTCCTTCTGTCCTCCTCCCTGTTATCATTCCTAGAATCTACTGATCACTTTCTATTCTTGGCTTCTATGAGTTCAATTGTTTGATTCCACTTATGGGTGGAAAGAGACATGAGGTATTTATCTTTCTGTGACTGAAAATAATTTATTTGAGAAGCTACCTGACTGCACAATGTCTTCCAGTTCTGTCCATGTTTCTGCTATCAGTTTTAGATGTTGCAAATTATAGACTTCTGTTCTGTTAGTTGCATGATTTTTCCATTTGTCATGTAGTGAAGAGAAATCTCTTTTTTTGTATGTGTTAATATATGAACTATTAACAAAATGATAGGTAATATTTTCAGTTAATTTGGCAAACTAATGTAAAAACAATCTCTATCTGTCTGACTCAAACATGAAACTCAAACACTGAAACACTGACAGCCTAACATTAAATCTCTGCTTAGAACAGGTTTTTTGTTTTGATGGTTGTTTGCTTGAATTACTGGCATTTGTCTGTCCCACAAAATCAATTTCGTTGTTTTACTCTTGGTCTAATAATTGTTATAATTTCTACTTTATTAACTGTGCTATGGATAATATAAAATTCCACAGAAATACAGCTATAACCTAATCAAAAATATAAAATTCAGTATGAAAAACATTTTAAGATACCAAAAGATAATATAAGGTAAAATAAAGTCCTTTTATAACTAAGAAAATGTTTTTTCCTAGAAAATATGGTTAATTTATTCTTAGAATGCAGAACAAGAGTTAGGGGTCTTAATTTTTATTCTTGAAATGTGATTTCCAGTGCCCCATAATCAAAGTTGTACCTTTAGACTCTCTGAACAGATATAATATTTTTCAACTCTAAAAACTCCAATGCTTGAAAAACTGAATTTGTCTCTTCCCTTAATGATACCAAGACATGAAAGACTGAACTAACAATTTAAAAGTCTTCTCAGCCTGTGATATTTTATTTCAGGCAGGAGTTCTGAGGAAGAAAATATACTCATCTCAAGAACCAATGGGTTATATCCACATGATTCCAAAGCAGATTGATTTTATCAGAATGGTAAGAGTCTAACAACTTGGATTTTAGTGTCATATTAAATCTAAGAAAATATTCATAGTAAATATATAAATGGAAAGACTTACGGGGAAATATAGTGGCTACTTCAAAGTATTTGAAACATTCTCAAGTACAATGATTTAACTTGTATGGAATTTACCCAGAGAAAAGTACTAGAGCAGAGAGAAAATTTTAGTTTAATGAAAAAAAAAATAATAATAATAATCCAAAGCAGAAATAGTTCAACATTTAAAGTGAACTGACTCAAAAGACATGGAGTTGATTGTGAATGTCAGTCTGACCTTGAAATTTTAGTATTAGGATATAGAAAAAATGAGGGCAATTTGGTGAATAAAAAGAACTTAGGAAAAATATTTGGTAATATTTTCTCAAAAGTAGGTTATCTTTGGGAGAAGTCAAGAGGTAGGAGGAATTAGGAGGAGTTAGGAACTAGTTATCCTATGAACTAGTTTTTCTGTATCTTTCCTCTTTCTGTTTTATCTCCAAAATATTATGATACTGAGTTCCCATTGACTTATTTTCACTTCTCTTTTCTTACTTTCATTGACTTCCAAGTAAAATCAGGAATCAGTAAATGAAATGGATTAAAACTAAAAAGCTTCTTCTCAGCAAAGGAAATAATCAATAACAGAATGGGAGAAAATCTTTGCCACATGCACCTCAGATAGAGCACTAATCTTCAGGATATACAAAGAACTCAAAAAACACCAAAAAAAAAAAAAAAAAAAAAAAATCACAAAGAACCCAATCAATAAATGGTCTAAGGAACTAAGCAGATACTTCACAGAAGGTAGACAATCAATCAACAAACATATGAAAAAATGTTCATCATCTCTAGCAATTAGAGAAATGCAAATCAAAACTACTCTAAGATTTCATCTCACTCCAGTCAAAATGACAATTATCAAGAATACAAGCAACAATGTTGGTGAGGATGTGGGGGAAAAGGTACACTCATACTTTGCTAGTGGGACTGCAAATTGTTGCAACCACTTTGGAAAGCAGTATGGAGATTCCTCAGAAAACTTGACCCAGTTATCCCACTCCTTGGCCTATAGCCAAAGGACTTAAAATCAGCATACTATAGTGATGCAGCCACCTCAATGTTTATAGCAGCTCAATTCACAATAGGTAGATTGTGTATCCAACCTAGATGCCCTTCAATAGATGAATGGATAAAGAAAATATGGTATATATACACAAGGGAATATTACTCAGCCATAAAGAATAATGAAATTATGGCATTTGCAGGTAAATGGATGGAACTGGAGAAATTTATGCTAAGCGAAGTAAACTGAACTCCCAAATCAAAGGCTGAATGCTTTCTCTGGTAAGCAGATGCAGATCCATAATGGGGTGAGGGTAGAGATGAATGAAGGAACTTTGGATTGTGCAGAGGGAAGTGAGGGGAGGAGGTAGTGTGGGGATGGGAAGGACGGTGGAAGGAGATGGATATTATTACCCTACTTACATGTATATCTTACTCTACTGATGTGATTCTGCACCATGTATAACCAGAGGAAGGAGAAGTTGTGTTCCACTGTGTACATTGTATCAAAATGCATTTTACTATCATGTATAACTAATGAGAACAAATTAAAAAATAATCAGGAGTTTAATACACTAATAAAGCTCTTTAAAATATTTGTATTTTAACAAAGATGAAACATGTCATATGAAATTAAGATAATGTAATGTTGAACTTTGTGGCATTGTTATTTCAGATTGGAACTGTTAAGAAACACCAAATGCCCAGAACTAAAGCTTAGGTCATATCAATAATGGACACAAAATTCTGATTTTAAGAAATTTATCCACAATGAAATCCTGTCTGCCTATATGAGGGCACGTTTACATATCTAGTCACTAACATACACATACCCTTCTCCTACTCACAAAAACTCTGTTCTTCATACCTAATGCATAATTACCAAATAATTAAATGATAATTGGTCCAGAACTGACTGATTAAACTCCTAATTTTAGCTGTTTCTTAGGGGTCAATATATACCATCATTCCAGATTGCATGAGTAGAAAGACCTGAGTCACATAGAATGCTCACTATATGCAAATTGAAGTTTTACAATGTATTATCAAATATCATTGTTTCTATAAAGCCTTATATCTAATCATTTGGTTTCTTTGGCTTCATGTTGACTTGCTACTTAATGGGATTTTGTTTCCAGAAAACTTAATATCAGAGCAGTAGTGTAGAAAACCATTCATTTATGTGTAGAAGTTTTGAAACTTCTTTAACTCTTTTTCCCATATTAAATGATGACAATATACTTTTGCTCAATGGGCCTCAGAAGAAACACTTAAATGTAATAGGAATCGAATTGAACAAGAGAAGGAGTAGTGCCAGATAAGGTGAAGAGGAGCAAGGACTGAGTAAAGTAACTCTAAAATACAGTTGGGCAGTATATCCATGGACCCCACCAACCTTGGATAGAAAATATTCAGAAAAATCTGCACTTATATTGAACATCTATTGACTTTCTTTTTTATTACTATTCCCTGAATAAAATCATATAACAACTGTTTACATCACCTTTACCACTTGCATTAGGTATTTAAAGTAATCTAGAGATGATTCAAGGAACACAGAGAAATATAGGCAAATGTTATGCTGTTTTAGGTAATGGCCATGAGCACCCACAGGTCTTAGGCAGAAGGATTTGCAGGGCATGTGTGGATACTGCAGCCAATCCTCCATGGATTCTGAGGAAGAATATGCTTACACATTTTCCCATATCCAAATAGGTTCCTCAACTACTTAACCCTGGTGAAAGATCCAAATTTATTAAGTATGCTATCTAAGGGAAAATGAAAATTCAACTTTTGGAATGTCAGAAGTCAAAGGGAATATCAAGGTGCAACTCAGGAAAATGCTTAGAAAAACAAAGCAATGATTATTAATAATAATAATGAATAATAATAATGAATTTGAAGACCAATTCAAAGAAAGGCATCTGATGGGATAAGGCAAGAGAAAAGCAAATCACCATTTGGCTGTGTATAGAGGAGGCACCTCTGTAATCCTGAGTTACAGAATGGAGAAAATAGACCAAAGAATGGAGATATAAGACCAAGGAATAAAAAGAGTAAGTGTTGAGATCAGGCTTCAGCATGTAATGGATACTCAGGGGAAAACTCTAGCAGACATCTCTTGAAATGTTCAGTGCAGCTGTTCAGTAGGATATTCTAATGAAATACTATCACTGTGTGGGTTAATTATTATCCCTGGTTCCTGGAATGGCAGGGTAGTCTGCAGGTGCCTCGGTGCTCATTAGACAAGGACAGATGGCTGGGAGCCAACCCAGGAATTTATATTTTCTCTGTGCTATTTTATAAAAACTTTAAAAAAATTTTTTTTAAGTTGTAGATGAACACAATACCTTTTATTTTATTTATTTATGTGATGCTGAGAATCAAACCCAGTGCCTCATGCATTAGAGGCAAGTGCTCTATTACTGAGTTACAACCCCAATTCGAGCACAGACTTTTTTTAACTCTCCCTAAAAAATTATTTTCTTGGGGCTGGGGAAATAGTGTAGTTGGTAGAGTGCTTGCCTTGTAAGCACAAGTCCCTGGGTTCAATCCCCAGCACCAAAAAAAAAAAAAAAATTTCTTTACATAACTGTTATTATAAAGCACAGTTTTGCTCTGTGTAATAAAAGTAATTGTGTCATTTATTGATCCATTCATTTGTAGCTTTTGCAATCAATTAAAATAATTTCATGTGGGAGAAAGCTTAAGATTTGTCAGTAAGTCTCTTTATGTGTGCAACAGGTTTATGGACTGGATAGAAGCAAACTGCATTGTTGGCTGACACTGCTTCCATTCTTTTGGTTCACTCACTATTCAAACAATCATTTGATTTTTAATTTGTCACAAAATCATAGAAATAGATTTTATATTTTTTCTTCAAGACTCTACTGCCATGGTAATTATGCAGTTTTTGAAGTATTGTCTAAATTATCATCTACTCCACATAATTTGGGGTCAGAAGTCCATAATCTTTAATTTTACAGTATATATTAACTAACACAAGACCTTGAGGAAGGAATATTTTAAGTTTGAAATTGCAAAGTGTGGGGCTACAACAGACTAGAAGTGGATAATAAGAAAGAAGAATAACAATGACATAGAATTATGGGTAAAATAATTTCCAGAATATAAAAATAAAATGGATTTTGTTGGTTTCCTTAGTGGATATAACTTTGAGACTCCAAAGCAGAGTCAGTCACTCAGCATAATTTGGTAAGTTTGCTGTCACTCTGTGTTCATACGTCAGTGCCTCTAATGCATGAGGCACTGGGTTTGATTCTCAGCATCACATAAATAAATAAAATAAAGGTATTGTGTCCATCTACAACTTAAAATTTTTTTTTAATTTTTTAAAACCTTTCTTCTCTCTACAGTAAAAAATAAAATATTAATGTGATCATTATAATAACTAACAGCTATGAAAGACCTGTTAGGTACCAAGTACCTTAAGCAATTCACATACATTATCTCAGCTGAATCATCACAGCAGTATTTGAAGGAAATAATGGTATCTTCTCCACCCTACCAGTGAGAAAAGTCAGTTTCAGGGAAGTTACATAAATTGCTCCAATCATGCCACAAGAAAGTAGGTTAGGACTTGAACCAAGATACTGCTGAGGGGTTTTGTTGTTGTTTGGTTGGTTTTTGTTTTTGTTGTTTTAATTTTGTTTTGGTACAAGGAATTGAACCCAGGGATACTTAACAATTGAGCCACATCCCCAGGATTATTTATATTTTATTTAGTGACTGGGACTTGCTGAGTTGGCTAGGCAAGTCTGAGTTTTTGAGCACTGCTCCTCCTATTCCTAGGTCACAACTCCAGCAGGGTTCTCCTTGTCTATATTTTTTTCAATACTGGTGCTTGATTACTCTTTCTGTTCTGCAAGCTCAACCATGTCAGTCTGCTTCTGCAGGATCATTCCTACTTACTGAAGAAGGTAGCATAGTGAGCAGGCCTCTGGGTTCTAGCAACTGCCTGCATTTGAAACTTGTTGAAGTACATCAACTTCAACATTACTTTCTTTGTAAGTTTGCAAGTTCCTTAAGAGCATAACTAAGTCTCATATCTGTGATGTTATTGGTCCATAAATTTACACATAATACTTATATAAATATTTATAGGTATATGAGCATGAATGAACAGATGTGAAAATTTTTAAATATATACAAATTTAAGTACATAATTAAAAGAGGTTAATGGTGCCGTTTTTCTCAATACTCAGAATTTATGAAATGGGAGAATTAAGACTTCTGTTAAGAGACCTTGCATCTTATAGAAGAAAAAGTAGGTCCAGAGCTTCAACATGTTGGCTTAGGACCAGACTTCCTCAACAGGACTCCCATAGCACAAGAAATAAAAGCAAGAATTAATAACTGGGATAGATTCAAACTAAAAAGCTTTCTCTCAGCAAAGGAAACTATCAGCAATGCGAAGAAAGAGCCTACAGAGTGGGAGAAAATCTTTGCCAATCATACTTCAGATAGAGCACTAATCTCCAGAATCTATAAAGAACTCAAAAAACTCTACACCAAGAATGTAAATAATCCAATTGACAAATGGGCTAAAGAAATGAATAGACACTTCACAGAAGAAGATATACAAGCAATCAACAAACATATGGAAAAATGTTCAACATCTCTAGTAATAAGAGAAATGCAAATCAAAGCCACCCTAAGATTCCACCTCACCCCAATTAGAATGGCGATTATCAAGAATACAAGCAACAACAGGTGTTGGCGAGGATGTGGGGAGAAAGGTACACTCTTACATTGCTGGTGGGGCTGTAAATTAGTGCAGCCACTCTGGAAAGCAGTGTGGAGATTCCTTAGAAAACTTGGAATGGAACCACCATTTGACCCAGCTATCCCACTCCTTGGCCTATACCCAAAGGACTTAAAATCAGCATATTACAGAGATACAGCCACATCAATGTTCATAGCTGCTCAGTTCACAATAGCCAGATTGTGGAACCAACCTAGATGTCCTTCAATTGATGAATGGATAAAGAAAATGTGGTATATATATACAATGGAATATTACTCAGCCATAAAGAATGATAAAATTATGGCATTTGCAGGCAAATGGATGAAACTGGAGAATATCATGCTAAGTGAGATAAGCCAATCTCAAAAAACCAAAGGAAGAATGATATCGCTAATAAGTGGATGATGACACATAATGGGGGGTGGGAAGGGTTAGTGTTGGGGTTGGAGTTGGGTTTAGGGAGGGGGGCAGGAATGGAGGAAGGAAGCACTGTATAGATGGAGGGGACGGGTGGGAGGGGTGGGGGGAAGGGAAAAAATAACAGAATGAATCAAACAACATTACCCTATGTAAATTTATGATTACACAAATGGTATGCCTTTACGCCATGTACAAACAGAGAAACAACATGTATCCCATTTGTTTACAATAAAAAAAAAAGTGAAGTATAACAAGAAAAAAAAAAGACTTCTGTTAAGAGATAGAAAGAATACAAATAATGAATGTATAATCATTCCATAAAATAATCACATTTAATGTCAACCTCTTATTTTATCATGAAAAAAACTTTTTTTTTTGGATAAATCAGCCTCTAAATCAATTCTAGCAGAACATTCTCTATTTGAATGTCCTATATTCCTAGAATCCTATACCTCTATTCTATGTCCCATTTCATCCACTCCATCTAGTTTATGACTTCTAGTATTGTCTAAATCAAAAAACCAATTTAAAGTCTTCTAAGACCTCCACCACCTATTTCCAGATTCTGGTAGAATAAAAGGAGCTGTACTTTCCCAGTGCGCCAATAAAATTGGAAATTCTACTCAGAAACATTAATCACGGACATAGACTTACCATATAGATGTTTCACACTGGACCACCACTCAAATTTCCTGAGGCTGAAGAGCCCCATGGTGTACATTTTGGATAACTTATCCCTCTCATGTAAGGAATAGTAAAAATTATTTCTTGAAAAAATTCTACAATTTTTTCACAAGAATACATGATTATCCTGGGAACAGAGCAAATGCTGAAATAATATTAATCTGCAAGGGAAGGTGATGAACATAAGAGATAATATTACTTCATCCAGGGTGCTAATATTAGACTGTTGGCTGAAATCACTCACCACAATTTATAACCTGTACAATATTGAAAAACTTAATTTTTCTGTTTTTCCATTTGTAATATGGAATTAAAAGTAGTACTCAAGAGATACAATTGTTTTGGAAGTACATGACATTCAAACTTTGAGCAATATATCCAAACACATAATAAGTACCAAATAGAATAAATATTTATTCTTTGTTTGTTATTCTTCCTATTATGAACTATAACCATATCACTATATTAAGCTTTGACTCTACACAGGGTACAGCTAAGGTACTGCTTCTAACAGAGTTCTTAAAGATATGAAAAGACCATTTGATGCCTATAACAAAAACTTTCATAATGCTATGGTTAAAATTTTTTGGAGGAAGCATTCACAAGAAAGAAAAGATCTTACTCACAAAGCCAGCCTGGGGTCAAGTGTCATAAGGAAGGAAACACGTGTTCTGTGTATACAGAATACCTAAATTGCACCACATAGAAACTGACTGAATGTGCATTGACAGTTAATCATCCATGGCAGTACACTGAAGGAGCATATATTCTCTGGCTACAGAAAGACAAGCAAGAAAGTGATTGCAGCACAATGCACTACATTCTGTAACATTAAGTAAATACAAGTACTCCAGAGAATAAAGTGCCTAATACATTCAGGGAAAATAAGAATGCTTTACATGAAGGGCGACACTGCCTATGTAAACCAATACTTCAGGGTCAGTTTGTTAGGCAGACAAAAGGAATCGGCATGTGCAGAGACAGTAGCTGTAAGAAAAGGCAAGGAGTCTACAGAGATTTGAAAGTACTTTGGTGTAACTAATTTATAATATGTGGTGGATGGAGTCAAAAGCTGTTAGCAGGAGATGAGTCTAGAACTAGATTGTGGAATTTATTATTAGAGATCTTACATGGGAATCATTCTGTTATTAATTCTAACTGAGGAGTACAATCAGAAGTCTGATATCATCAGACTGCAGAAGTTATTTCTGACAGCAAAGTCAAGGAGTACAGGAGAGAGCAAAGTATGCAGCATGGAGGTCTGCAGCAGCCCACCTCCATCAGTTACCCAAACTACTTACAAATCTCTGGAGACTCCTTGCCTTTTCTTACCACTGTCTCTGCACTTGCTGATTTCTTTTGCTGGGGAACCCAGACCAGCAGTATTAGCAGAACCTGGGAACTTGTTAGAAATGCAATTTCTCTTCTTCTGTACCAGAAATTCTCAATCAGATACTCTGAGATGGGACCCAGACATTGGTGGTTGAACAAGTTCTTTGGATAATTCACTTTCCTTATTATTTAAGACTTATGATCCTAGATAAATCTGTTGCCTTTGTCTAGGTAGAGTTATGTGATATTTTCTTCTAGCAGAGACAGTCCTGAGATTAAAATGGACCATAACCGCAGTTACCAGGTAGGGGCCTTTGGTGAGAAGGAGAAACTGAGAATAACTTTGACTCATCAATCAAGTCTGTTATGCCTAAAAAGCAGATAAGGTAATGCAATGGGTATCTTGTGTGTGGGTAGGGGGTGAGAGTTTTAGAAACCTGTAATAGCAAATATTACTATTAAAACAAAGCATTTGGCATGAGGAAATAGCTAAATGGAAGTAAGGAGAACAAAGTAAAAAATAGCATTATTCACAATTATTTACATCTAAAGCTTCAGGACCAGAGATATCAAAACCAGAAGCCCCAGTTCTACCTGTATGTGACCCAAGGGAACTAGGCTAGGGGTCCCCTATGTCCTATACCTCCAGGAGCATTGAATACCAGCACCACAAGCTTAAATATTATCTATTTATGCCTCCAGGGAGCTAAAGAAAATCTCTTTCACAGTCCATGGTGTTGAGATCACAGATGCTGGTTCCAAATACCATGGCATGACTGGCACTTGTCCCTTGAGACCTGAGGAAGGTATCGTTTGGATTCCATAGCTCCTAAAGCAGCTATAAATGGTACAAACTTCAGCAGTACCTGAATTTTCCCCAAGGGAATGAAGGAAGGCCCCCTTTGCACCCACAACCTCAAGTCTGCAGTGCTGGATGCCATACACCCCAAAATCACCTGCACTCAGCCCTTAGTACCTGAAGAAGGTTATCGCCCAATTTTGAATTTCCAGAACTGTTATTCCTGATGTCATAGACCAAGCCATCTCATATATTCATACTGAGGAACCTGGGGAAGATTTTCATATTCTCTGGAATAAGTACCAGGTTACTGATGCCACAATCCTTGATGTCACCAGTGCTTGCCTTTAGGAATGTGACAATAATCCTTTCCACATCATGCATAACCAATGTTATGGAATCTGCTACCGCAAGTCCGAATGCCATCAATGCTTTCCTATCTGAGGCCTTAGGACACACACCTTTGGAAGCCTATGGCCCCTGCAATGTCATACAACTGCCATCAAGAATTGCTGCAGTGTAAACGAATGAGCTGCTCATGGACACTGTGGACATCAACCAGAGCTAAAGAAATTAGACAAAGGATACACTTTTGAGGTTGCCTATAACCAAAGCCCAGCTGATATCCCATATGTCATGTATTTTCATGGAAAAACTACATCAACTTGGATGAGGCCACTGTTACATCAAATGTTCACATAGCAATGTAGAAACACAAGAAATATGATACCTTCAAAGAAAAGCAACAATTCTCCAGAAATAGAATCTGAGGGAAATCTATGGAACACCTGAAAAGGATTTCAAAATAATGATCTTAAGAAAAATCAGAGAGATAAGATAATACATAATACAGACAGAACAAAAAAGAACAATTCAGGAAATGAATGAGAAATTCAACAAAGTAAAAAAATTAAAATGAAATAATCAGAATTACTGGTACTAAAAATATCAACAATGAAATAAAATTCACAGTTGAGATCTTCCATAATAAATTACAACAAGCAGAAGGAAGAATTTCTGAACTTGAGAAAAGGTCTTTTGAATCAATCCAGTCAGACAAAAAATAAAATAAAAACCAAAGAAAGATAAAAGGAATTAAAAAGAATGAATGAATAAATCCTACAAAACGTATGGGGCACCACGAAAAGAAACCTGCTCACCTTGTGGGAAATTCAAAGGTTCAAAGGGAGAAGAAAAAGGAAAAACATTGAAAATCCCTTTTAAAAAATAAGACCCGAAAAATTCCCAAATATTCAGTGGTATGAACATCTAGATACAGGAAGCTCAAAGGACCTCTACTACACTCAACCAAAAAAATCTTCACCAAGGCATATTAAGTCAAACTATCAAATGTACAAGATGAAGAAAGAATCCTAAAAATAGCAAGAAAAAAGCATTAAGTCAAAATAAAGGAATTTTTCTCTAGATTTCAAGTAGATTGCTTCATTGAAAGCTTATAGGCCAACGAAGAATGTGAAGGTATAAAAAACGACCTGAAAAAGAAAAACAAAACAAAAATAAATGCAAACTATAATAAACAAATAAACAAAAAGCCTGCTACGAATACTACACTCAACTATACCTAGCAAAACTGTCCTTCAGAAATAGTCTTTCCCAAAGGAGAAACAGAAAATTCACCTCTACCAAACCAGCCCTAGAAGACATGCTCAATGAAGTCCTGCAATATAGACGAAAGAGTAATAACCATCTTCATGAAAACACAAGTATACATGTGTTTCTACTAGTCTTTTCACTAGAAGAACTGACACACAAAAAAGGTAGAGAAGAGAATTAGTCTTTATCATGACAGAAAACACTAAATCGTAAAAATTAATGAGAGGTGAAAAGGAACAAGTGATACAGAGAACAAACAGAAAACAATTAACAAAATGACAGAATGAAGTTCATCCCTGTCAATTATAACTTTGAATAAAAATGGATCAAACTTACCAAATGACACAGACTCACTGAATAGATTCTAAAAACGAAAATAAAAACCAGACCCAACTGTATGCTACCTTTAAGAAACTTGCAGATACTGTTAAAGACACATAAACTGGGAGTTAAGGGTTGCTCAAGATACACCACACAAATAAAAGCCAAAAGTTGGCAGAAGTAGATCATTTCCCTAATTCCTATCAGATAAAACAGAATTTAAATAAACAAAATTTTAAAATGACAAAAGAGTCAGTAAATGTTTGAAAAAGTCTAAACTCGGGAAGAAGATAAAATTGTAAATATGAATGTATCCAACACGGAACCACCAAAAAATATAAGGCAGATATTACCATCTCTAAAGGAAAAGATAGACTTGAATACAATAATAGCATGAGATTTCACCACCCCGAAATGTGGACAAAAAAATTAAAAGAAACATCTGACTTGAAACATACTGGAGAGGAAATGGACTAATGGAGTTTTAAAGAAAATATTATCCTACAGTGGTAGAAAATACATTCTTCTCATCAGGACATGGAATATTTTCTAAGATTTATCATATGTAGGCCATAAATCAAGTATTGATAAATGGTTTAAAAAAAAAATCTGAGGCCACAACATCATAAAACTGTATATCAGCAAGGAGAAAAATGAAAAGAATACAAAGACCTGGAAATTAAATAAGATGCTCCTAAGTGACCACAGGTTAATGGAAGAAATTAAAAGACAAATTAAAAATTATTGAAACATATGAAAATGATAGTATAACATATTAAAATCTGTGGGATACAGCAGAAGAAGAACTTGGAAGTTTATAGCAATAATTGTATGTATCAAAATGCAAAAATGATCTCAAACAACTGAATAAAATAAAAAGACTATACTCAAAATTAGGACAAAAAATTTAAAAAATCATCATGAAGTAGTCAAAAATTTTAAAAATGCAAGAAAATGAAACAAAGAATTGTTTTTTAAAGAATAAACAACTAGTCTAACTAGTTACCTAGTCTAACCAAAAAAAAAGATAACAGTCAAATTAATAAAATCAAATATGAAAAAGAAGACATTAAGCTGATAGCACAGAAATACCTGAGATCAGAAGAAACTACTCTAAGCAATTGTATTCTAAAAACTGGAATATCTGAAAGAAATAGATCAATACCTGAATACATACAACCTATCACAATGGGATTGAAAAGACATAGAAAATCTAAACAGACAAATAATGAGTAAATGAGTAACTAAAATCTCTAGCAATTAGAGCTAGGTAAATAAAAACTACACTGAGTTTTAATCTCACACCAATCAGAATAGCAATTATCAAGAATACAAGTAACAATGAATATTGGCAAAGATGTGGGGAAAATTGTTGGTAGGACTGCAATTTGATGCAAACATTCCGGAAAGCACTGCAGAGATTCCTCAAAAAACTAGCAATGGAATTACCATTTGTCCTTGTTCTCCCACTCTTTTGGTATATATCCAAAGGATTTAAAATCAGCATACTAGAGTGATGCTGTCCCATCAATGTTTATAGCAGCTCAATTCACAAGAGCAAAACTATGGAACCAACCTAGATGTCCTTCAACAGATGAATGGATAAATAAATCGTGGTATATATACACAGTAAAATACTACTCAGTCACAAAGAAGACTGACTTTATGACATTTGCTGACAGATGGAAGGATCTGAGACTATCATGCTGATAGAAATAAGCAAATCCCCAAAAACCAAAAGTCAAATGTTCTCTCTGTTATGTGGATGCTAATACACAACAAGGGGGGAGGGACCGAGAAGAGAAGTTCAGTGGGTTAGACAAATGTTAATAAGGGGAAATAGGGAATAGGAATAGGAAAGACAGTGGAATTAATCTGACATAACTTTCCTATGTACATATATGAATGTACCACAGTGAATCTCAAGATCATGTACATCCACAGTCTGGAATCCTAATTAGAATAAGATATACTCCATGTTTGTATAAATATGTTGAAATAGACTGTACTATCAGATATAACCAAAAAGAACAAATTTTTAAAAATCTTCTACTGAAAAATTTCCAGAACTCATTGGCATTACTGCTGAACTCTATAAAACATTTAACGAAGGATGCAAATTCTTTTTAAATTATTCCAAAAAATTGAAATGAAAGAAACTGCATCAAAACTGTATCATGTGGCCAGATTACTCTGATACCAAAACCAGATAAAGACACAATGAGAACATAAAACTAAAAAACCATCTCTCTGATGATCATAGATTCAACATTTTCAATAAAATTCCTAGAAACCAAATTTAACAACATGTCAACACAATCATGCACCAAAATCAAGTTGGATTCATACCAAAGAAGCAAGAATAGTCAAAATATGCAAATCATTGAACACAATGCAGTAGTCCAACAGAATGAAGAACGAAAATCATATGATCATCTTGGTAGATGTGAAAAACA
Source organism: Sciurus carolinensis (assembly GCF_902686445.1). Classification (NCBI taxonomy): domain Eukaryota; kingdom Metazoa; phylum Chordata; class Mammalia; order Rodentia; family Sciuridae; genus Sciurus; species Sciurus carolinensis. The sequence continues at coordinate 1,649,534 of NW_025920130.1, read as the reverse complement.
AACATTCACTAAAATTTAGCATGCCTCCATCATAAACTTTCAGCAAATTATGTATAGATGAAACTTAACTCAAAATACTAAGGCTATGTCAGAAAACCTGACAGCTAATATCATACAGAATGGGGAAAAACTGGAAACCTTTTTCTGTCTAAGATTGTAGAAAAACAGATTTCCACATATTACTGGAAATTTTATCAAGAAAAATTAGCTAAGAAAATAAAGGGAATAAATCAGAAGGCAGAAAATTATCCATGCTACCAGGTGGCATGAGTTCACACATAAACATCTACGTACTACTTCAAAAAGGTGTTAGAATTTATAAACAAATCAGAAAAGTTATAGGATACAAAATCAACATATGAGAAATAGAAACATTTTTATTATAATTAGCTTGCCAAAAAAGATATTAAGAAATGAAACCTGAGCCAAGTACACTGGCACACTACTGTAATCCCAGTGGCTTGGAAGGCTGAAGCAGGAGGATTGCAAATTCAAAGCCAACCTCGGCAGCTTAGCGAGGCTCTTAACAACTCAGTGAGACCCTGTCCCTAAATAAAATAAAAAGAAAGAACTGGGGATGTGGCTCATTGGATAAGTGCCCCTGGGTTTCATTCCTGGTTCAAAAAAAAAAAGAAGTCAATTCTATTCAGAACAATCATAAGATATTTAGGAATAAATTTAACAAATGAAAAATCTTTACAATGAATAACTATAAAAAACCTAACAAAAGACATTTTAAAGGACACCAAATATGGAAAGGTATCTCTTGTTCAAAAATTGGAAGAATTAATTTATTAAAATTACCATACTACCTAAAGTGATCTACATATTCAGTGCAATCCTCATCAAAATGCCAAAGACTTTTTTCACTGAAATAGATTTTAAAAAATTCTAAAATTCATATGGAACCCAAAATGATCCAGAATAGTCAAAGCAAAACTCAGAAAAAGAAAAAAAAAATAGTACAAATAAAGAAGCAAAACAACACACAAAACTGGATGCATCATGATACCTGAGTTCAAAACATACTAAAAAGCTCACCAAGGTATGGTGACAAAAGCCGTGTGATTCCAGCATAAAAACAGACACATAGAATTTTAGTCAGCTTTTTTGCTGCTGTGAAATGAAACTGACCAGAACAATTTTAAAGGAGGAAAAGTTTATTAGGGGCTCACAATTTCAGAGGTCACATTCTGTAGACAGCAGACTCCATTCCTCAGGGCCTGAGGTGAGGCAGGATATCATGGCAGAAGAGTGGAGCAGAGGGAAACAGCATATGTGGTGATCAGGGAGCATAGAGAGAGAATCCACTCTCCAGATACAAAATATATATCCCTTAACCGTGCCCCAATGAACCACTGCCTTTAGCCACACTCCACCTGTCTCCAGTTACCACTCAGTTAATACCATCAGGGATCAATTTACTGATTAGATTAAGGCTGTAACCCAATCATTTCTCCCCCAAACCTTCTTGCATTGTCCACATCTTAGCTTCTGGGGGGAGGGGCACATCACATCCAAACCATGACACATAGTCCAACAAAACAAAATAGGGTGTCCATAAATTAACCCATGTACATAAAGCTGAGTTTTTGACAGAAGTGCAAGGAGGATACAGTGGGGAAAGGATACTCTCATCAATAAGTGGTACTAACAAAATTGGATACATATGCAAAATAATGAATCTCAGTCCCTTTTTACTATGCACAAAAATCAACTCAAAATTGCCGACATAACATGAAATTACTAATAGAAGCCATAGGGGAAACACTTCAAGTCACTGTGTGAGCAAGGAAGATCCCAAACTCACAAGCAACAAAAGAAAACATTGACAAGTAGAACTACATCAAACTAAGAAACAACTATACAGCAGAGAAAATAATCAAGAGGGCGAACAGACGAACTACAAAATGGGAGAAAGTAGTTGCATACTATTCATCTGATAAGGGATTAATATCCCATATGTACAAGAAACTTCGAAGCTAAAAAACAACAACACAATCCAATTAAAATGTGGGCTAAATATGTATGCTACTGGAGGTCATTATGTTAAGTGAAATAAGTCAGACAAAGAATGACATACCCTAAGTGTTCTCACACATTTGTATTCATTAAATGGTCAATGTCATATAATGAAGGGGAATATTGACCACTAAAGACTGGGAAGGGCAGGGAATACCTAGGTAGAAAGGAGATCAACAAGGGAACAAAATAGAGAGGAGGAATTTGTTCTGGACTTTGGTAATGTAGTAGGGAACTGCTGATCAAAACAGTGTATCATACACGTCAAAGTGAGTATTAAATTTCCAACACCTAAGTTTGATGGAGAAGATAGAAATTCTTATTACCCTGATTCAACATTTACCCATCGCATGCATGCATTTAATTACCATAATATGCCCCCATAAAGATGTCAAATATGATATTTCAATAATAAAAAATAAAACATGACAGTGATTGGCACACAGTAAGAAATCAAGGAAAGGAGTGCTGGTATTGGCTGAAGATCAAGACCAGGTAATTTTTTCAAATTTCATCAGTCTTTGACAGATGTTGTTCTATACCTATCCTAAACCTTTTCTATCATGAAATAGTGCCACCAGCATTAGGCAATTGTACCCTGTAGTTTCAGAGGTCAGAGAAATGTGTTTGCCCTTCTTACATGACATACATGAATACAACTAAATTCATTCCAGAGATTAATTATGTTGCTTGATTGACAAAGATAGCAATATTCACTTAATGTGCTAGAATATTGTGCTCTCTCTCTAAGTAATGAACAATAGCAGGCAGAATATTTTTCTTCTCTTTTAACACGGCTTTCATGCCTGTTGAAGAATAAATCCTTGTGTTTCAATAATATGTGGGAAAAGTTTTTGAAACATTGAATGGGGCAGACAAAATTGCTGGCTTACCATGCTGTGTATAACTGCATATATAATTGCTCCCTGCATCAAAATTCATCAGAATTCATCATTCTGTTCCTTTCCAACTCAACCTTCTAAGATACTGCTGACCAAAATCATTTTCAGGATAGTTTTTGGAAGGAGAATAATATTTTTCATTGTGTGTATGGACTTACCATAAAAGTAAAGTGCAATTAAATCAGATGGAGCTACCAATTGATTGCCACATTAATGTTACACACAACAGAATTGATAGGAGACTGGAATTAGCAAACAAAATTTTACTTATAGTTGGGAGAAAGGAATTTTATTTCCATGAACCCATATTAAAACTTTTTAAGTATTTTATGTAATCATCAGCTATTAATTTTAGCAGAGGATTTCTCTTAAAAATGACTGCACAGCAAAAACAAATGAGAAAGCAGATATCATATGTCTTATTTGAGCTTTCTCCATTGAACAATGCTACCACATCAATCATGCACACCTAACATGTACTAATTTTAATTTCAAGCATTTTTATTATCCATTGAGTTATATACACAGAAAGCTAAGGAAGTAAATTCTTCAAGATCATTTACACTTGCAAAATTGTTCAGTATCTTGCAAATAACACAGTGACTTTATATGTTTACTCTTCATTTCACAAATTCTAAAACCTTATGCTCCAAGGCTGAATTATGATTACTGCCATCAGAAGAAGAAGGAATGTAACCCTAGAATAAAGATGTTACTATTCAGTTGACTAAGTTGACTGCTTTTAGGGAGATGAAAGAGGTTTTAAAAACCAAGGTTTTATGTTAATAGTTGAAATACTAAACTTAAAATCTAGTTAATTCCACAAAATCCAGGCCATATTAGGTTATGAAGTTTCTACCTGCTAGAAACGAAAAGACAAGACTCCTGAAAACTTGGAGTGTAGTGAAGGCTCTCTCCCTCAATGCAAAGTTAGTGATTTGAAGGAAAGAGAAAGAGACAATTGCTAGCATACATGTACTGTCCTTCCTCTTGACTGGTAGGCAAGGTCTGAGACCTTTGTAGAGCAAATCATTTGAAACCATAAGAGAAATCCTGCAAATGACTCCTTCTCAATGAAGTGATGGATCATGGCCTACTGATCTAGGTGTGAAATGCATGCATAAATAAGACTGGCTTATCCTCACCTACCTGTAGGATGTCCAGCACTAGAGGTACCTGTATCTTTGTTAAGTGTGTCTAAAGAGTTTCATCCTCTGGTCCCCAAAATTTGGGTGTTTGTAGCTTAACAAGTACAAGAAATTGCTTAGATTGTGTACTCCAGCAGTGGATTCTTTTCTGCCACCTCTTCTGTCATCTTTGAGAAAGGTTCCTAAATTTGTCATTATGCAGCAGAGAACAGTAAACATCCAGAAAATGCCAAATACAGGGTAGAGTCCCTTGTCCCCAGATTGTCAAAATATCTTAAGTTGCTGGATATGGCCCATATATGCAGACTAAAAAGGGATGAGGGAAGAACTCAGAGATTAATAATATTTTTAAATATACCATAGCATCCACAAGAACCTATTTATGCAATTTGTGTCAATAGTAGAACTTCCAATAACTATTTAAACTGAAATGAGATTATTTAAAATAACAGGGAATGAGATGCTTTCATTTAGAAAACATAACTTTCTCATCTATTTGGTGGGATGAAGGAAGATTCATAAGAAGTTAATGATAATAGTAAAAAAAGGTAAGGGAAGGAGGTAGGTTTAAATAATCTAAAAGAAATACATAAAGTGTGTATAGTTATTTTGAAAGACCCCAGAGATATCATAAGTCATAACTGTTTCCACAAATCAAGATAGTTCAATTTAGGGAGGGATAAAATGATAAAAGAAATTACAGTGCCATTCCTATGACATAAATTTGTTAATGTATATTGTAAGATCATTGTTTTCATTTTAAATATGAGGGAAATGAATCTCAGAGATTAAACAACTTTATTAGAAGCACCTAATAGAAGCTGTTAAAAGCCTGAGACCACATACAACACTTTCAACAGTACAAAGCTTAAGAATTTCTCTGTACTCTGTGTTTTTAGTGTCTATACCAACAAAAATCAAATATTCATATAGGATATCTATATATCAAAATAAAGTGGTTTGTAAATGGTTCAGTTTATCTGGGTTAATGTAAGTGAAGATATTTATCAGACTCAAACATTGTGTAAATTTACAGAAGAATTCATGTTAAAAATATAACTTTTTAATATTCAATAAAATGATGGGAAAGAAAAATGATCATAGAAAAAATTTAGAGAGGAGGATAAACCTACTCCAGAACAGTAAAAAAACAATCTCTCAATTTGGAATTTCCATGCTAGTCTGTTATGATTTTTGTAACATGACATTTACATACTATCATATTTCACTTAGATTTCATAACAAAGCTTAAATATCCAGAAAATACACATTTTCATTTATTTTTATCTTCTTCATTCAGTAACACTGACTATTTACTTTTCTGATTGCCCTGGACTCTTTGAAACAATGTCATACCAAACTGATATATCATCAGCCAGTTAGTATGGTACACCAGATGTTGCTGACAGGTAGAAGTGAATTCTTCCTTGGAAAGCTTGTAATTTAATACTACAGAGAGGGAAATTGTTAATCTCACAAATACTCTCCACATATTTTAATAGAATTACAATTTAACATCATAATTATATATTTCACTAAAAGTGAGTAAAAGAAATCAATTCCATAGACACAAAGGCAAACACCTGGTTTAACTGGCATATTTTTAAAAAGATCAAGTTAATTATAATTTTAAAATACTGAATTCTATCAATAACATCTTTTCAGGATTACTGAATTCCCACCAATTGAGGTATTTTTATTTTTCCCTAAAAAATTTATGTATATATTTATAAACATGTATTTCATATATATGCATATATATGTATATATATGAAGTATTTATAGGTTACATACATTTGGTTTTACACTTTCACCACAAAATGAGACTTTAATAAAAAAGAAGTAGAAGATTCAAAAGTCTGGAACCAGATGGATTCTCAGCCAAGTTCTACAACACCTTCAAATAAGAACTCATTCCAATAGTCCTCAAAGTATTCCATGAAATAGAAGAGGAGGGAACCCTTCCAAACTCATTCTATGAAGCTAATATCACCCTGATACCAAAACCAGACAAAGACACATCCAGGAAAGAAAATTTCAGACCAATATCCTTACTGAACATAGATGCAAAAATTCTTAGCAAAATTTTATCAAATTGCATACAAAAACATATTAAAATGATAGTGCACCATGATCAAGAGGGTTTTATCCGAGGGACAGAAGGTTTGTTCGACATCCGGAAATCAATAATGTAATTCACCATATCAACAGACTTAAAGTTAAGAATCACATGATTATTTCAATAGATGGAGAAAAAGCATTTGATAAAATACAGCACCCCTTCATGTTCAAAACGCTAGAAAAAATAGGGATAGTAGGAACATTCCTCAACATTGTAAAGACTATCTATGCTAAGCCCATGGTCAATATCATTCTAAATGGTGAAAAACAAAGAATTCCTCCAAAAAACTGAAACAAAATATGTATGCCCTCTTTCACCACTTCTATTCAACATCATCCTTGAAACTCTAGCCAGAGCAATTAGACAGACCAAAGAAATTAAAGGGATATGAATAGGAAAAGAAGACCTCAAACTATCCCTATTTGCTGATGACATGATTATATAATTAGAGGAGCTAGAAAATTCCACCAGAAAACTTCTAGAACTCATAAATGAATTCGGTAAAGTAGCAGGATATAAAATCAATGCTCATAAATCTACTGCATTTTGATTCATAGTTGATTAATCCTCTACTAGAGAATTTAGGAAAACTACTCAATTCACAATAGCCTCAAAAAAAAAAAATACTTTGGAATCAATCTAACAAAAGAGGTGAAAGACCTCTACAATGAAAACTACAGACCACTAAAGAAAGAAATTAAAGAAAACCCTAGAAGATGGAAAGAACTCCCACGTTCTTGGATAGGCAGAATTAATGTTGTCAAAATGGTCATACTATCAAAAGTGCTATGCAAATTCAATGCAATTCCAATTAAAATCTCAATGATGTACCTCATAGAAACAGAGCAAGTAATCATGAAATTCATTTTGAATAATAAGAGACCCAGAATAGCTAAAGCAATCCTTAGCAGGAAAAGTGAAGCAGGGGGCTATCACAATACCAGAACTTCAACTATTCTACAGAGGAATAATAACAAAAAAGGCATGGTATTGGCACCAAAACACACAGGTAGATCAATGGTACAGAATAGAGAACACAGACACAAACCCACATAAATACAGTTGCCTCATACTAGAAAAAGGTACCCAAAACATACAATGGAGAAAAGTTAGCCTCTTCAACAAATGGTGCTGGGAAAACTGGAAATCCATATGCAACAAAATGAAACTAAACCCCTATCTCTCACTCTGCACACAACTCAACTCAAAATGGATCAATAACCTTGGAATCAGTCCAGATACCCTGCACCTTGTAGAAGAAAAAGGAGGTCCAAATCTTCACCATGTTGTCTTAGGACCAGACTTTCTTAACATGACTCCCAAAGCACAAGAAATAAAAGCAGGAGTCAATAATTGGGATAGATTGAAACTAAAAAGTTTTTTCTCAGCAAAGGAAACTATCAGCAAGGTGAAGAGAGAGCCTACAGAGTGGGAGAAAATCTTTGCCAAATACACTTCAGAAAGAGCACTAATATCCAGAATCTATAAAGAACTGAAAAAAAAAAGTTACAACAAGAATACAAATAACCCAATCAATAAATGGGCTATGGAAATGAGCAGACATTTCACAGAAGAAGATCTACAAGCAATCAATAGATACATGAAAAAATGTTCAACGTCTCTAGTAATAAGAGAAATTCATATTAAAACTATCCTAAGACTTCATCTCACCCCAATTAGAATGTCAATTATCAAGAATACAAGAAATAATAGGTGTTGGTGAGGATGTGGGGAAAAACGTACACTCATACATTGCTTGTGGGGTTGCAAATTAGTGCAGCCACTCTGGAAATCAGTGTGGACATTCCTTAGAACACTTGGAATGAAATCACCATTTGACCCAGCTCTCACACTCCTTCATCTATACCCAAAGGACTTAAAATCAGCATACTACAGTGATGTAGTCACATCAATGTTCAAAAGTTGCTCAATTCACATTGGCTAGATTTGGAACCAACCTAGATGCCCTTCAATTGATGAATGGATAAAGAAACTGTGGTATACATACACAATGGAATATTACTCAGCCATAAAGAAAAATAAAATTATGGCATTTGCAGGTAAATGGATGCAGCTGGAGAATATTTTGCTAAGTGAGATAAGCAATTCCAAAAACACAAAGGCTGAATGATCTCTCTGATAAGCAGATGATGATACATAATATGAGGTGGGTGTGAGACAAGAATGGAGGAAAGATGACTACAGGGAGGAAAAAGAGGGGTGGGAGAGTTGGGGGAAAGGAAAAGTAACGGAATGAGTCAAACATCATTACCCTATGTACATATATGATTACACAAATGGTGTGACTGTAGTTCATGTACAACCAGAGAAAAGACAGTTATACCCCATTTCTGTAAAATGAATCAAAATAAACAAATTATGAAAAAAAGAAATAGAAGATTCAGTTGTATGATTAATCAAGCAGGGTGCCAGGAGATTTTTGTTACTTAAGGGTGGAATAGGACACCTGCCTTCTAAAATGATCTTACTATCATCAAATTGAAATTTGAACCAAAAAAAATCAAGTAAAAAATCTAATTGTGAATTTGGAAAACCTATGCAAGTTCTGGAAACAGAAGACTTTCTAACCTTAGACAATTGAATTACTCTTTCCAGCCATCGGCTTCACCAAAGATGAAGTTTTAGAAGTATAAAATACCATATTAATATAAGAAAAATAAAGATACCCCATAAAATGCCTCACGATTTTCAATTACCTTTATATGGATTATGTGTATATGTGTATGTCTATTTTTAATTTAAATTATGTAGATACATAGATCAGTTTCCAAAAACATTTATGATTCATCATAGATACAATTAGCCCACATGTATTTGCATTCAACTAGCTTTTTGTTTGGTTTTTGTCACCCCCACACACTAAAATTTAGGGTCTATTAGAGCAGGGGAATTGGTTATTATTTTCTCATTTTTCTAGCCTTGCACAGAATGATTTATAAACTACTTATTGATTGAAATATATGATTCAGAATTTCCTGGATTATTCTAGAGTAACTAAAGCTTTGTCATTTAACATGAACAAAAAGGGAATAAAGTCTTGTTCACATTGCATTTCCTAGTGGGTCAGCAAAGGACCCACTACCCATAGTAGCAATGTGGGTTGAATTATTTTCCCTCAAATTCTTATATTAGAATACTAACCCTCAATATGTCAGAGTGTGATTGTATTTGGAGAAACAGTCTTTAAATAATTAATTAAGGCAAAATAGGTTCATATACCTAGACCCTACAGCAATACAATTTTTGTTCTTATAAGGGCACAGACAGATCCAGGGGAAGGCCATGTGGAGACACTGGGAGCAGGGCCATCTCCAAGCCAAGAAGACAGGTGTCAGAAGAAACAACTGTACCAAAAACTTCCAAAACTGTGAGAAAATAAATATTTTTTGTTACAACTACCCAGTCTTTGGTAACTTACGACAAATCTAACAAACTTATATGAACAGTCACTTCAACACATAAGCTAAAGGAGTATCCACCTCCCAAAGCAGACAAGAAAATATGGATAACTTCACCCTGATTCTTAAATATTCTGTTCAAAGTGGTATAATCATCTCCTTTTCCATTAAATCATGCAAAATTTATGGCCATAATCAGCTTTCAAATGGGCATCTCTTCAATATTCCCAGAAAAAAGATATTTTTGTAAGACTCTACATTAATAAGGTTACATGTGGGAGAGGGTGTTAATTTGGATAAGTTCAATAAAACACAGCTTAAGTTATTCCTTTCTCCTTTTTTATGAATTATGTGCTTTGGAAAAGTACTTTATCTACCTGTCCCCAAATCATAGCTTTGATTAATATCTGTGCTTCTATTTATAATATTCTTAATACATGGAGAGTTTCCTGAAAATAATATTACAAATTAATAACCAACATGATCTGTTTTTGTACCACAAATCTTTATATAGGTTCAATATCACTAATCTAATATTTCTTGATTTGCTAACATAAAGCCACAAGTTTCACACCTATCTTCATGTGATGGATCACAGTCAAACTACAGATGCACTGAAAGTATTGTATAAAATTACCATCAGACTATATGTATAAAGTATATATGAAAGATGATTAGGTATTTCGACTTGGGTGCCATCCCCAGGACATCTCATTCTGTATATTGCTCATATTCATTCCAAATTCCAAAATACAAAACAATCCCAGTTTCAAGCATTAAGGATAATGGAGAGTCAACCTATAAAACATGCAAAGCAAAGTGAAATTATAAGCATGTTTATCCATTCTTATGAATCATCCATATAATAGCAGATTGGAAATAATACAAATACTAAACTGAAAGGGATTAATTAAATTATAGAACATACACTTGAAACCATCCAAAATAACTTAGAGATTCCACAAAAGGCATTAAGAAGGCTTAAGTTTTGAAAAAATACACAAGAAGTTATTTATGAACAAACCCACATAAAAATAACATAAAAAGTTTGTATAAAAGAATATGGAAAATAAGTATACCCAAATATTGTCACTTGTTATAGTCAATTAGTAAAAGCACAGCATTTTATTATTCTTACTTTTAAATATTTTCACAAATTTTAAATGAACCTATATCACTTTAATATTCAGAAACATTCCACTACATATAAAATTTAAGATAAGCATTTTTATACTTATTCTAGAAATTGGTTTGCATTTTGTAAGTAATTAACAATTAAATTATCAGTATATTTTCTTCAGAATTAGTATACTCACTAATGATGTGCCTTGAATAGATAGAATCTTGCACTAATATTTTTTGAAAAAATAAATGTACTCTAAGGGAATTGACAGTGACATATCTTGGATGGGTGCTGGTGGCCGTCCTTCTTAGTACTTCCCAGTTTCTATGACCACCACTCTTAGTATATCAGCCACAACACTGTCACTGAAATATTGTCTTGTCCGTCGTTTCTTGAGTGTTCTCTATTCTCTTTTCAAGTGCTTTTCTTGGAGCTATTTACTGTGATGGATGAGTTAGGAAACAGAGGGTACACTCAAGAGAAGAATCCTAGGATGTTTTAATTTTCAGGACATTTCTAAAGATGTAGAAAAGAGATGAAGAAAGAAAGAATGATCAAGCACAACAGTGACCACAGATACTTATCAATCTTACAGAAAAAAAGTTGGGTGAAGGAATTTTAATGAAATGCTATAAATAATTGTATGCCAAAAAATTGGATATCTTTAATTGAATGAACAAATTCCTAGGAAGACAAAAACTATTAAAACTAACTCAAGAAAAAATAGGAAATGTGATTTGTCCTATAAATATAAGTATTTGGAGTAAAAATTTCCCCAAAGAAAAATTAAGAACTAGATAACCTCTCAAATGAATTCTAGCGAACATCCACCAAAGAATAAAATCAATTCTTCACAAACTTTTCCAAAATCATGTGAAGATTATCCTTCCCAATTCATCTGTATGGCCAGTTTCATCCTGTAACTTAAACTAGGCAAACGTATCACTAGTAAAGAAAACTATAGACTAATAACCTGTATGAACAGAAATCTTTAACCAAATATTTGCAAAACTAATCCAACAGTGTCTGAAAATGTTAATACATAGTGATCGATCTGATTTATTTTAGTAAAGCAAGATAGGTTCAACATATGGAAATCAACATAAACAGTAGATCAGTAAAATGAAAGACAAAAAGCACTTAATCATTCCATTAGAAACTAAAACGAAATTAGAAAGATTCAATTATTCTTCGTTAAAAAAATTGCTCAATATGTTATAAATAGAGGCCACTTTCTCAACCTGATGAAAGACATATTTAATTGTCAAAGAACAGGATGTTTTCCCTTAATATCAGAAACAAGACAGTGTCCATTCTTGCAATTTGTATTTGATATTATAATGGAGGTTCTGGTTAGAGTAATTGAGCAAAAAAAAAAGATAATAAAAAATTCACATTGAAAAGAAGAAGGAAACTATCTCAGTTTGCAAATGTCATGATACAGAATTAGATAATCAAAAGAAATATATGCACAACTATTAAATGAACTAAGCAACTTCAGCAAAGTTGTACATGTAAAAACCTTGCTCTTGCTCTGTATTTATCTTCAGCAAGATATAAGATCAATATAAAATATTTTTTCTCTACAATGAACAATTCAAAATTGAAATTAAGAAAATAATTCTATGTGTAATAGCCTCAAAAAGAATAAAATATTTAACCTAAGGAGAATAAAACTTTTGCACTGAGAACTATAAAACATCATTAAAAAAATTAAAAATCTAAATATATGGACAATATTCAATATAGTCTTATTTTAAGTAACATATTATTTATACATTCTGATAAACCTATTCACTCCTATGGAAATCATAGTTGCTTTTTTTTTTTTTTTTTTTTGCAGAAATGTTCTAGATGATTTTAAAATTCACACAGAGAAACAGGGGATTCAGAAAGTAGCCCAAATAATCTTGAAATGAACAAAGTTAGAGTACTCTCACTTCTCAATTTCAAAACTTACTACGAAGTTGAATCCATCAAAAGTGTATTAGTGGCGATCCAAGATGGCGGCCTAGAGGGAGACTGCACCCCCGGTCGCTCCAGAACCCAGGAGTTAAGAGGGGGAGGCATTGAGAGACTCGGACTGAAATAGAGCCACGGGTGAGTCTGCCCACTGGGTAAAGCTCAGCCCGGGTGGCAGGCCCAGATAGAGGTGGCTTAGCGGAGCCGGGCAGGGCAGCTAGAGTCTTCCCAAGATAGCCTTCCACATTCCGGCAGTGGGCTCTTCCCACACGGCCAGCTGCACGGTGCAGGCCCACAGTGAGAGCATTTCCGCACAGAGCCAGTTCCAAACCGTGGAACCAGTAGGGGGCTAGGGGCAGTTTTCTTCGGATGAGCTGCTTTATCAGATTCCTCCAAGACATCAGGCTACTGAAGGCTGGGAGGTGATACACTGGAAATCTACTGGGACACTATAAGCCAATAGCGGAAAACTGCAATATCTCAGGGTCCCAAGACAACTGACCAATATGAGAAAACAAGGGAAGAAAATGTCCCAAACAAACCTAGATACTACATCAATAAAACCCAATGACAGCACAGCAGAAGAAATGTCAGAAAGGGAGTTCAGAATGTACGTAATTAAAACGATCAGGGAAGCTAATGAGGAGATGAAAGAGCAAATGCAGGCATTGAAGGAGGAGATGAAAGAGCAAATGCAGGCATTAAATGATCGCACCAATCAACAGTTAAAAGACCAAATACGGGAAGCAAGAGATCATTTCAATAAAGAGTTAGAGATACTGAAAAAAAAACCAAACTGAAATCCTTGAAATGAAGGAAACAATAAACCAAGTTAAAAACTCCATAGAAAGCATAACCAATAGGATAGAACACCTGGAAAACAGAACCTCAGACATTGAAGACAAATTATTTAATCTTGAAAGCAAAGTTGGCCAAACAGAAAAGATGGTAAGAAATCAGGAAAGGAATCTACAAGAATTATGGGATAACATGAAAAGGCCAAATTTAAGAATTATTGGGATTGAGGAAGGCTTAGAGAAACAAACCAAAGGAATGAACAATCTATTCAATGAAATAATAACAGAAAATTTCCCAAATCTGAAGAATGAAATGGAAAACCAAGTACAAGAGGCTTATAGAACTCCAAACATACAAAATTACAACAGACCCACACCAAGGCACATTATTATGAAAATACCTAACATACAAAATAAAGACAGAATTTTAAAGGCCGCGAGAGAAAAGAATCAAATTACACTCAGGGGGAAACCAATAAGAATATCAGCAGATTTTTCAATCCAGACCCTAAAAGCTAGAAGGCCTGGAGCAACATATACCAAGCCCTGAAAGCAAACGGATGCCAACCAAGAATCTTATACCCAGCAAAACTTACCTTCAAATTTGACGATGAAATAAGATCCTTCCATGATAAACAAAAGCTAAAGGAATTTACAAAAAGAAAGCCAGCATTACAGAACATTCTCAGCAAAATATTCCATGAGGATGAGATGAAAAACAACGATGCAAATCAGCAACAGGAGGCGCTAGCCTAAAGGAATAGCCAAATAAAGGAGAAACCAAATCATGTCAAAAACAAATATGAGTCAATTGACTGGGAATACAAATCATATCACAATAATAACCCTGAATGTTAATGGCCTGAATTCATCAATCAAAAGACACAGACTGGCAGATAGGATTAAAAAGAAAAATCCAACAATATGCTGCCTGCAAGAGACTCATCTCATAGAAAGAGACACCCATAGACTAAAGGTGAAAGGATGGGGAAAAACATACCATGCACACGGACACAGCAAAAAAGCTGGAGTATCCATCCTCATCTCAGATAATGTGGACTTCAAACCAAACTAGTCAGAAGGGATAAAGAAGGACATTACATGCTGCTTAAGGGAAGCATAAATCAGCAAGATATAACAATCATAAATATCTATGCCCCGAACATTGGCTCATCCACGTACGTCAAACAAATCCTTCTCAATTCCAGAAATCAAATAGACCACAACACAATAATACTAGGCGATTTTAACACACCTCTCTCACCACTGGATAGATCGTCCAAACAAAAATTGAATAAAGAAACTATAGATCTCAACAACACAATCAGCAATTTAGACTTAACAGACATATATAGAATATACCATCCAACAAAGAACGAATACACTTTCTTCTCAGCAGCACATGGATCCTTCTCTAAAATAGACCATATTTTATGCCACAAAGCTACTGTTAGCAAATACAAGAAGATAGAGATACTACCTTGCACTCTATCAGATCATAATGGATTGAAATTAGAAATAAATGACAGAATAAAAAACAGAAACTTCTCCAATATCTGGAGATTAAATAATACACTATTATATGATGAATGGATAACAGAAGACATCAGGAGGGAAATAAAAAATTCTTAGAAGTAAACGAGAACAAAGACACATCATATCAAAATCTCTGGGACACTATGAAAGCAGTACTTAGAGGAAGATTTATTTCATGGGGTGCATTCAAAAAAAGAAGTAGAAATCAACAAATAAACGACTTAACACTACAGCTCACAGCACTAGAAAAAGAAGAGCAGACCAATACCAAAAGTAGTAGAAGACAGGAAATAGTTAAAATCAGAACCGAAATCAACGAAATCGAAACAAAAGAAACAATTGGAAAAATTAACAAAATAAATAGTTGGTTCTTTGAAAAAATAAATAAAATTGATAAACCCTTAGCCACACTAACAAAGAGAAAGAGGGAGAAAACTCAAATTACTAAAATTCGGAATGAACAAGGAAACATCACAACAGACACGAGTGAAATACAAAACATAATTAGAAGCTATTTCGAAAATCTATACTCCAACAAAACAGAAAACCTCGAAGACATCAACAAATTTCTAGAGACATATGAACTACCTAAACTGAACGAGGAGGACATACACAACTTAAATAAACCAATTTCAAGCAATGAAATAGAAGAGGTCATCAAAAGCCTACCAACAAAGAAAAGTCCAGGACCAGATGGGTTTTCAGCCGAGTTCTACAAAACCTTTAAAGAAGAGCTCATTCCAATACTCCTCAAACTATTCCATGAAATAGAAGAGGAGGGAACCCTCCCAAACTCGTTCTATGAAGCCAATATCACCCTGATACCTAAACCAGACAGAGACACATCGAGGAAAGAAAATTTCAGACCAATATCCTTAATGAACATCGATGCAAAAATTCTCAACAAAATTTTAGCAAATCGCATACAAATATATATTAAAAAGATAGTGCACCACGATCAAGTGGGTTTTATCCCAGGGATGCAAGGTTGGTTCAACATTCGGAAATCAATAAATGTCATTCACCATATCAACAGACTTAAAGTTAAGAATCACATGATTATTTCAATAGATGCAGAAAAAGCATTCGATAAAATACAGCATCCCTTTCATGCTCAAAACACTAGGAAAAAATTGGGGTAGTGGGAACATTCCTAAACATTATAAAGGCAATCTACGCTAAGCCCATGGCTAATATCATTCTAAATGGTGAAAAACTGAAAGCGTTCCCCCTAAAAACTGGAACAAGGCAGGGATGCCCTCTTTCACCGCTTCTATTCAACATCGTCCTTGAGTCTCTAGCCAGAGCAATCAGACAAACCAAAGAAATTAAAGGGATACGAATAGGAAAAGAAGAACTCAAACTATCCCTGTTCGCTGATGACATGATTATATATTTAGAGGAACCTGGAAATTCCACCAGAAAACTTTTATAACTCATAAGTGAATTCAGTAAAGTAGCAGGTTACAAGATCAATGCTCATAAATCCAATGCATTTTTATACATAAGTGATGAATCTTCAGAAAGAGAAATTAGGAAAACTACCCCATTCACAATAGCATCGAAAAAAATAAAATACTTGGGAATCAATCTCACAAAAGAGGTGAAAGACCTCTACAATGAGAACTACAGAACACTAAAGAAAGAAATTCAAGAAAACCTTAGAAGATGGAAAGATCTCCCATGTTCCTGGATAGGCAGAATTAATATCGTCAAAATGGCTATACTACCTAAAGTGCTATACAGATTCAATGCAATTCCAATTAAAATCCCAATGATATACCTTGCAGACATAGAGCAAGCAATTATGAAATTCATCTGGAAGAATAAAAAACCTAGAATAGCTAAAGCAATCCTCAGTAGCAAGAGCGAAGCAGGGGGTATTGCAATACCAGATCTTCAACTCTACTACAAAGCAATAGTAACAAAAATGGCATGGTATTGGTACCAAAATAGACAGGTAGATCAATGGTACAGAATAGAGGACATGGACACAAACCCAAATAAATACAATGTTCTCATACTAGACAAAGGTTCCAACAATATGCAATGGAGAAAAGATAGCCTCTTCAACAAATGGTGCTGGGAAAACTGGAAAACTATATGCAATAGAATGAAATTAAACCCCTATCTCTCACCCTTCACAAAACTCAACTCAAAATGGATCAAGGACCTTGGAATCAGACCAGAGACCCTGCATCTTATAGAAGAAAAAGTAGGTCCAAATCTTCAACTTGTTGGCTTAGGATCAGACTTCCTTAACAGAACTCCCATAGCACAAGAAATAAAAGCAAGAATCAACAACTGGGATAGATTCAAACTTAAAAGCTTTCTCTCAGCAAAGGAAACTATCAGAAATGTGAAGAGAGAGCCTACAGAGTGGGAGAATATCTTTGCCAACCATACCTCAGATAGAGCGCTAATTTCCAGAATCTATAAAGAACTCAAAAAACTCTACACGAAGAATACAAATAATCCAATCAACAAATGGGCTAAGGAAATGAACAGACACTTCACAGAAGAAGATGTACAAGTAATCAACAGATATATGAAAAAATGTTCAACATCCCTAGTAATAAGGGAAATGCAAATCAAAACTACCCTAAGATTTCATCTCACCCCAATTAGAATGGCGATTATCAAGAATATAAGCAACAATAGGTGTTGGCGAGGATGTGGTGAAAAAGGAACACTCATACATTGCTGGTGGGGTTGCAAATTAGTGCAGCCACTCTGGAAAGCAGTGTGGAGATTCCTCAGAAAGCTTGGAATGGAAACACCATTTGACCCAGCTATCCCACTCCTTGGCCTATACCCAAAGGACTTATTTCAGCATACTACAGAGATTCAGCCACATCAATGTTCATTGCTGCTCAATTCACCATAGCCAGATTGTGGAACCAACCTAGATGCCCTTCAGTTGATGAATGGATAAAGAAACTGTGGCATATTTATACAATGGAATATTACTCCGCAATGAAGAATGATAAAATTATGGCATTTGTAGGCAAATGGTCGAAATTGGAGAATATCATGCTAAGTGAGATAAGCCAATCTCAAAAAACTAAAGGACGAATGATCTCGCTGATAAGCGGATGAGGACATATAATGGGGGGTGTGAGGGGCTAGCATTAGGTTTAGGGTTAGGTTTAGAGTTAGGCTAAGGAGAGCGGTAAGAATGAAGGAAAGAAGGACTGTGTAGAGGGAAAAGAGGGGTGGGAGGGGTGGGGGGGAGGGGAAAAATAAAATAAACATCATTACCCTATGTAAACGTAAAAAAAAATAAAAAAAAAAAGTGTATTAGTGACAAAAGGTTAGTTGTATAGACCAATGACCAATGGAACAGAATTGAAAGTCCTGAAATAAGTCCATACATTTTAGGTCAGTTGATTTCCAACAAGGTTTCCAACACAATTAAATGAGACAGGAATAGTCTTTTCAATAAATCATGGTAGGCTATTTTAGTCAATTTTTTTGCTCTTCTGACTAAAAGACCTGACAAGAACTATTTTAGGGGTGGGAAAGTTTATTAGAGGGTTCAAGGTTTCAGAGGTCTCAGTCCATAGAAGGCCTGCTCCATTCCTTGGGGCTTGAGATAAGGCAGAACATTGATACAACCATTTAAAGGTGACAAGTTCTGCTCCCTCTAATGTTGAAGTTTGAACACTAGAGAAGCACGCCAAGGCAAGCATATTAAGCAGGTTTTATTTAAAGGTAATAATAAAGACATCTCCTGGGAGGAAGAAGGGGGCCATGGCTGATGTTCTAAAGTCCCAAGAAGTGAGCGCACAGTACATCTTTTATAGGTTAAAGTCTCTTTTGTTCTCTAGTTCTCTCCCCCCTTATCTCTCCTTCCTGCCTAAGTGACTAGGCCTGGTTTTGCATTAAGTGAGTAGCCATGGGCAGGGGGAGGGCCAAAGTGATTCAGGCAGGTAAGGCCCAGGGGGCATTAATTAGCAGCTCCATGCTTACAGTCCTTGATAAAGGCAGGTAAATTTGGTAATCAATGAGCTCCCAAGATCCTTGACATACCATTCTTCTTGGGGCAGTCTCCAACTTCCAGAGGCAGATGGCTTCATGGCTTCATTTCCTTGATTTGACCCTATCCCCTATTTCTACACTAACTACCTGTCCTTAATTCTGGCTTCAACATCATGGCAGAAGAGTGGGGCAGAGGGAAATGACTCACATTAAGATCAGGAAGCACAGAGAGACTCCACTCACCAGATTCAAAAGATATAACCCAAAGACAAAGAAGGAGACCCCACCTCCTCCAGCCATACCTTACCCACCTTCAGTTACCACTATTAAGCCCATCAGGAGATTAATTCACTGTCTGGGTTAAGACTCTCACAACTCAATCATTTCTCCTCTGAACCTTCTTGTGTTGTGCCCAAAGGCTCGAGACCCCGCAAAGACCACTAGAGACCACGATCAATGCAAGCAGCAAAGAGTCATTTATTAGCAAGCTCGAGCTTGGTCCTCTGCGTCCTTAACCAGTGACGCCAAGAGAGGCCCCCAGCCCTCGTTAGCATGGTTTATATAATAAAAGGCAAGCAGTTATACAGTGTTCTTCCTAATTAGTTAACATATACAATTGTAAAGCATGTTATCTTAAGTTCTGAGTCGCTCTGACCTCCGGGAGGAGGGTTATCTTTAGCAAGGTTTGTTCTCAGGTCAGCTCCCCTGGCCTTCACAGATAAGATGAGAGAGGTCTGTGTTTATACATTCTTTACCATTTTTACGACGGGGCTGTGGGCAATTTGGGAAAGCTTGTGTTTATACAGGTGCAGAAGAGCAGGGCTGTGGGCAATTTGGGGAAGCCTGTGTCTCTATCTTTCACTTGCATTGTCTAGCACATGAGCTTTTGGTGAACACCTAATATCCAAACCATAACCTAGGACAATTTAATATCCACATGTAAAAGAATGATGTTGGATTGCTACTTCCTAACAGTCACAAAATTTAACTCAAAATGGATCAAATAGCTGAATTTAAGAAATATAACCTTATATGTCCTAGAAGGATGCATATGTATAAATCTTCATGAACTTGAATTATACAACTGTTTCTAAGATATAGCACAAAAAATATAGCCAAAGGAAAAATAAATACATTGGACTTCATAAAAATTTAAGATTTTATTCTCTAAAGGACACTATTTAAAAAGTTGAAACATAGCTTCAGGATAGAAAAAATGTCTGTAAATCATATTTCACAAGGATCTAATCTTCACAATATATTAAAGAACTTTTACAACTCAATAAGAAGACAAAAACCCAGATTAAAATAGATTTGAATAGACATTTCTCCAAAGAAGATATGTAGATGGCCACTTAAGCACTTGAAAAGATGTTCAGTGTCATTAGTCATTAGTGGAATGCATATCAAATGACAATGTTGTACAACTTTATTCACATTAGGGTAACTACAATCAAAGGATGCAATAACAAATCTTGGCAGGGATGTAGAGAAAGTTGAACCTGTCTGACTATTGGGAAAGCACCCAATTTGGAAAAAAATTCTGCCTGGCTCTTCAAGAATTAAACCCATCATATTGAAGCCAGAACAGGGGACAGGCAGTTAGTGTAGAAATAGGGGATTGGGTCAGATTGAGGAAATGGAGGCTATGAAAGCCATCTGCCTCTGGAAGTTGGAGACTGCCCCGGGAGAATGGAATGTCAAGGATCTGGAGAGCTCATTGATTACCAAATTCACCTGCCCTTGTCAGGGACTACAGGCAAGGAGATGCTAATTAATGTCCCATGGGCACTTACCTGCCTGAATCACCTTGGCCCTCCCCCTGCACATGGCTTCTCACTTTATGCAAAACTGAGCCTAATCCTGTAGGCAGGAAGGAAAGAGATAAGGGAAAAAGAATGGGAGAAAAAAACCTATAAAAAGGACAAGATTTGCTCATCCTATGGATTCTGCCTTTGGGTCCCCTTCTTCCACCTGGGGGGGAAGTTTGCTTTTACTTTTCTTTAATAAAGTTGTGTGTCGGTGTGCTTCTCTGGCATTATACTTCAACACCTGAGGAAGCAGGACTTGTCACCTGTAAAAGGTGGTATCATTATGACCAAATGATACTATTCCTAGGTCCACATCAAATAAGTGAAAATCTGTGTCTAAACAAAAACTTTTACATGAAAGTTCATAGAACAATTACTACAGTCCAAATGTGGACACAGTGCAAAAGTTTGTTAACTGCTATTTTAATGTTTAAACTAAATGTGAAACATTTATCACATGAAATATTATTCAGTCATAAAAAGAAAATGAAAACATGATTCATACTACAACATGGATGAAACTTTAAAAAAATGCACAGCATAAAAAATCAGACCAAAAAGGCTCACATATTTACCTCATGTACATATATGACTGCATGACTGATGTGATCCTACAGTATGTACAATCAGAAAAATGAGAAATTACCCTCTGCTTATGTATGATTTATCAAAATGAATGAAGTGTATTCTACTGTCATATACAACAAACTAGAACAAATAAAAAAATAGAAGGAATAAAGAGGTTCACATAAAATAAAGTTCCTTTTAATAAAATGCCAAGATTAGACAAATCTATAGAGATACAAAGGAGATACATGGTCACAAGAACATGGAAAAGAAGAAAACGTGCAGTGATATATAAGGAATACAGGGTTCTCTGGTGGGTGATAAAAATGCTCTGTGATAATGCTCTGTGATGATGCATAATTCAATACTATAATCAATTGAATCATAAACTTTAGAAAGATAAATATTTTGCTACATGAATTACAAATTAATGAAAAATTCAAAGTGGAAATAGTGGCTGGATTTCAAGGAAAACCACACTAAAGGAGAGCAGTGTAATTGGACTAGTCATCAATCCACAGTGTGGTATGGAGGGAAATGGAAGACTAAATATCACGTCTTCTCTTTTACAAACTGACCTCCGGCTTATGTTCCCAAAAGCCTAACTCCAACCAGATTTCAGATTACAAGAAAGCTGAAAGTGCAGTTGGTTTTCTATAAGGGAAGGAGAAACAGAAGGATAGAACTTAGTTCTGGAGTGAAATTCTAGAATATCTCTGCCAACTCTTAATGTCTTGCTATTCTTTCCTTTGTCACGAAGCCCAATAAATTACTGCCAAGCAAGAAGTAATATGATGAACCTTTATTTTTCACCAGATTTTATGACTCTATTATAATACAATTAGTTCTGTATTCAGTGATACTTATTTGTCTATGTGTATTCCTTCCGTTGGAGAATGAAAAGATGATCATGAATTGTAGGAGGTTGCAATCTACTTAGTCATATGGGAGAAAAAATGTTACAAATATCAAGTTTTTAAGTTGTGTAGGCTGTGGGAACTTGGAGGGAAATCATTTCAGTTGAAGATAATAAATTTAGAGAACAAAAAATAAAATGCATTAGTGGGTATTTTCAATTTTTCATTAGCTAACTAGTTACATCAGCAAAGGAGAGTTTATTGTTGTTGTTGTTTAATGCAGGTGTCTAGACCTAAGAGTTAGTGTGTTAGAATCTGTCTCATAGGATCTAATGGGAGTGTCTTAGTAATCTTTATACCTGAAAATGTTCCCCAAATGTTTCTAATGTTCATTGATATATAGAGTTCACTGCTGTAAATAGTCTCCTAGGGAACAAAGACCATGCTTTACTCTCAGTCTTTTGGACCCAAGTCCAGAGGTGATTTCAAATAGAGGTTCACAGCTCTAGCTCATATCATTCACACTTCACATCTATTTCTTAGGCACAATTACAGGTACATGTTTTATCTGTTTGTGTGCACAGGTAAAAATATCTTGCTCATTCTCTAATCACAGGAGTCAAATTGTATCAAGAATGGTGACCATAAATTACTCCTTAATAATTTAATTACTAAATAGGTAATTGCAAATTTCTTATCTATCCTATCAAATTTTGTAAAGGTACACTATTGATTTGGCTTATTTTTTCACCTGAGTCTGAGCATCTGTTTACCTTATTAATATCATTAACTTCCATATTTTGATGCAAGACATTTTATGGGAACCTGTCATTAACAGTGTGAAAACTAATTGCAAGTTGTATTAATTTTTTCCCACAAACACCTGAGAAGTAAAACATATTCTAATAAAGAACAGATAATTTTATCCATATATCTGCGAAGACAGATGGAAGGTACCACAGACATGAAATTGCAATTTACTGGAGTACTGTAGGGAACATTCCTCAAGCTCATCTGACAGCAGTTGCTGACGCCATGGTCTAAGTAAGCCAAACAATCTGGACAGAGAAACTGAGGTAAAGGTAAAGACTCACCATGAATTGAAGGTCTTTGAGCTGCTGAGGCTGAGTTAGGAGCTGAGGGGAGGCCTAGCTTATCAAGCATCCCAGCAAGCTGTGATGTGAGCTCACCTCATGCTGTAAGCTGGAGCTTACCATCCCCCCAGTCCTTTGTCTTAGACTTGTTGCTGGACAGAATTACTTAGGCATACTTGGTTTGTTTACGCTACCTTGACATATAGTTCACCTAGAGGCTGATTCTGTTATGCTTTGACAAGAGTGCTAACCTGATTGGATAATGTGCCTATATATGTCCTGAACAATCCTAACTAAAATTAGATCTGTGCCTTCAGAGCCTGGTCTCCGATATCTGAGTGTGTATTAGGTAGGCATTGTACGTCCTCACCCTCAGCAGACCCCTGTCTCCAAATATCTACAGATAATCCTGTTTCTAATATGATAGGTAATCTATTCAGATTTGATTTAGAGTTATTTGTACCTGTATGATATTTCATTAAAAAATATTCATCCTTTTTGGTTCTTAAATGTATCACTAAAAATCTCAAGCTAAATGCAGTTAATTATTTTAATTCTTTTAAAAAATCTTTTAAAGCAGTGTAATTCACATTGTTATGAAACCAACTGGGATGATGGTACACAACTGAGGGGAAAGAAAATGTCATATACATATATATATATATATATATATATATATATATATATATATTTATATACACAGTGCATTTTTACTGAGCCATGAAGAATGAAATTATTGCCCTTGTTGGTAAATGGAGAATATCATGCTAAGTGAAATTGGTCAGACTCAGGAAGTCAAGTTTTGAAGTTTCTCCCATATGTAGAAGCTAGAACAAATAAGGGAGGAGCAATTAAAAGAAAGAAATTAAAGGTGTCAAATAGGTATAGAAATAGGTAAAGAAAAAAAAGAAATAGGCGAATAACTCAAACTATCACTATTTGCTGATGACATGATTACATATTTAGAAGATCCAAAAATTTCAACCAAAACTTTCTAGAATAAGTGAATTCAACAAAGTATCAGGATATTAACGCAATACACATAAATCAAACACATTCCTATGTATCAGTGATGAATCAACTGAAAAAGAAATTAAGAAATCTACCCCATTCACAGTAGCCCCAAAAACAAATAAATGATTGGGAGTCAATCTAGCAAAAGAGGTAAAAGACCTCTACAATGAAAACTACAGAGCACTACAGAAAGAAATTAAAGAAGACCTTAGAAGATGGAAGACCTCATCTGCTCCTGGATAGACAGAATTAATTTTGTCAAAATGGCCATACTACCAAAAGCATTATGCAAATTTAATGCAATTCCTATTTAAAATGCCAATGACATTCTTCATAAAACTAGGAAAAGCAATCGTGAATTTCATCTGGAAAAATAAGCAAAGCAATCCCTAGCAAAAAAAAAAAGAAAAAAAAAAAGAAAAGAAAAACAAAGCAGGAAGCATCACAATACCAGACTTTAAACTATACTGTAGAGCTATAGTAACAAAAACAGCATAGTATTGTCACCAAAACATATGCATACACCAATAGAAGAATAGAAGACACAGAGACAAACCTAAATAAATACAGTTATCTCATACTAGACAATGGTACCAAAACATTACTGGAGAAAAGATAACTTATTCAACAAATGGTGCTGGGAAAAAATGGAAACATAATGTAACAAAATGAAGTTAAACCTCTATCTCTCACCTCACAAGAAACTCAGCTCAATGTGGATCAACGACTTAGGCACTAGAACAGACACCCTGTGAGCACTAGAAGAAAAAGCAAACCCAAATCTTGACCATGTCTGCCTAGGATCTGACTTGCTTAAAAAGACTACTAAAGCACAAGAAGTTAAATCAAGAAGCAATATATGAGATGGACTCAAAGTAAAAATCTTTTTCTCTGCAAAAGAAGCAATCAATAATGTAAAGAGAGAGTCTACAGATTGGGAGAAAATCTTTATCACATGTGCCTCAGATAAAGCATTATTCTATAGGATATATAAAGAACTCAAAAATCTTAACTCCAAAAAAACAAATAACCCAATAAAAAAATGGGATAAGGAACTGAATGACTGAACAGACACTTCACAGAAGAAAAAATACAATTGATCCACAAACACATGAAAAAATGTTCGACATCTTTAGCATTTAGAGAAATGAAAATTAAACATGCTCTAAAATTTTATCTCACTCCAGTCAGGATAGCAATTATCAAGAATACAAGCAATAATAAGATTTGGCAAGACTGTGGGGGAAAAGGTACACTCATACTTTGCTGGTGGGTCTGCCAATTGGTGCAGTCTGGAAAAGCAGTATGGAAATTCCTCAGAAAACTTGGAATGTAACCACCAATTGACCCAGTTATTCCACTCCTTGGTTTATGCTTAAAGGACTTAAAATAAGCATACTACAATGATCCAGCCACATTAATATTTATAGCAGCTCAACTCACGATCACCAAACTATGAAACTAACATAGGCATCTTTCAACAGATGAATGGATAAAGAAATTGTTGTATATATACACAGCGGAATATTATTCAGTCATAAAGAAGAATGAAATTATGGCATTTGCTGGTAAATGAATGTAGTTGGAGAATATCATGCTATGCAAAATAAGTCAATACCCCCCCCAAAAAAAAACCCAAATGCCAAGTTATTTCTCTGATATGCTGAGGCTAATTCATAACAAGCACTAGGGAAGAATAGAATTACTGTAGATTAGGTTGAGGGGAATGAAGAGAGGGGCTGGGGTACTGAGGTAGAAAGGATAGAGTGAAACAGGCATTATTTACCTCATGTACATATATGACTGCATGATCATTGTGATCCTACAACATGTAGAATCAGAAAAATGAGAAATTATACTGCATTTATGTATGATTTATCAAAATGCATAGATGCATTCTACTGTCATGTAAAATTAATTAGAACAAATTAAAAAGAATTTAAAGTTGGTGGATGGGGGAATCCCATGAAAACAGAAGGGAGATCAATGGAGCAGAAGAAGAGATTAAAGAAGAGAGAGAACTGATGGAATGTAACTGACCAATGTATGCTATATAATATATGAATGTACTACAGTAGTCTCAACTTTATGTATATTTCAAAAGCAATAATTTAAAATAACTATAAATAAAGAGCATTAGGTTAGAGGAATGGGAAAAGGCAAGAGTGGAGGGATAGAGAAAGTTCTGGGGACTGAAGTGGAGCCAATTTTATTTCATGTATATATGGTTATATAAAAACAAAATTCCCATATTATGTAGAACTATAGTGCATTACTAAAAACATCAAAAATTTCTTCTAGGCTTGTGATTATTTCTTTCTTCTTATCAATATTGTAGTTTCACTTACCTTATTTATCCCCTTAATTAAGATTGAGAAGCTATGTACAGTGTGCATGCCTGAAATCCCAGCCATTCCCCAGGTTGAGGCAGAAGGAGTCCAAATTAATATCCTGGGTAATTTAAGGCAAACCTGCCTGAAAATAAATTGGAAATAAAGTCTGGGGCTGTTTTTCAGTTGCAGAGTGCCCTGAGTTCCATCCTAATTACTTTACAAGGCAAAAAAAAAAAAAAAAAAAAAAAAAAGATTGAGAGTCACAAATTTAATGATCATTTGAATTTCTTGCAGCTTATTCCTGATATTGGATTTTCTAAGTCATTCATTTTTTATTATAATATTTAAAATTTTTGACACTAAAGTGTCTTTTGTCACTTTTTCTTAGCCCTTAACATAAATACTAAGATGTCTCATTTTAAGTCCAATTTTTTTTGTACAATAATAGCTCTGTCTTGTTTCAAAGTGCTCTTTAAACTGGTATACCTTGACTGAGAATTTCTTTTTGGATATTCTCTTTCATGAGTGGTTTCATATGCATGAGAGTATAAAGAGGGAGACCTTCACCAATAATCCCAGTAAGAGAGTTCATGGAGTCTCCATGCAGAAGAGAGCTTTGTCTTTTTCTGTCACAAATGCATAATCTATTGTTCCTGTTGGCATCTGTCTGCAGTACTCTGGTGTTCAACCAGCTATGAAGTTCTCCCTTGTTCTCAGTGCCACAATTTTAGCTCTCCATGACACAGGAGAGAGAAAGCAGTGGCCTGAAAATCCTGAGTGTTTCATTATGTTCCCCACTTCTCTGATTACCAAGGGAAAAACTGAGAATTGGTTATTTTCTCTGGATCATACCAGATTGTGTCCAGGTTGGGACAGACTGTGGATACATGGCAGCAGTTGTTCTTTCTCATTTTCAATATAAGGCTATTCTTGTTTTTGCACTTTGTTCTGATTTTTCTTATTCATATTAGTATTATTTGGATGGGATGGTGGGTTGTACATATCTTCAGGTGTGGTTGCAAAAGAGAACTCATTTTGAAAGGTACTTATTTACATGAAGTCCACACCCATTTAAGTAGTTTGGGTGCAGTGCATGATGTTATGTTTAGATTTGCTAAAGAAAACATCAGTGGTCACTTTGGGTAAAACAATTTTGGATGAGTTCTTGAGAGAATGAACAGAGGGTTTGGGATATGACTCAGGGGTAGAGCATGCCCTGGGGTTGGTGCAAGTACTTAAAAAATATGGACAATTAAGTCAGTTAGTACAGACCCTGCTCCCCATGACGTCATACTAAGTGGCATAAATATGATCAAATTTTTATCTTGTTCAACTGTATTTTTCACTTCTTACATAATAATTATGTAATATATTTAAAACAATTCAAAGATTTTTAAAATTATATACATGTGGTACCACAAATGACTAGGCAAAATTTTAAGTAATAAGTTCATAAAATTATAAACTATACTAAAATATCCCTGAATATTTCTTACCAATTTCTTATAAAATCTATTAATTTGCTCATATTAATGAATAAAAAACACAGAAAGATAAAAAATTTCAGAATACTATTTCTTGAATGATAAAAATGCTAATTCTAGCATATTTTCATCTAGTGAAATGTACAAAGCAAGCAGTCATATTGAGATATCAGTTCAATAATATTAACCAAGGAAGAGAAATTCAGAAAATAGTCTTATTTTATGAACTAAATTTTTGTGAATTATTGTTTGCACAGTCATACCATCATCTATAAAAAGGAACATGACATGCATGCACAGTACCATTCGAAGGAGTATTCATTTTATTAGCAGTCCTTTGAGTTTTAGCACAGATTCTGGAAATCAGTAACTCTGCACCAAATCCAGTCCATTGCTTGGTTTTGTAAATGGAATATTTTTGTTTTGTTTTGCAGGGGTTGTGAACCAAAGGCCTCATGTCTTCTACACAAGTGCTCTACCCCATCCCCTGAAATTAATGTTTTGTTAAATTACATTCACACACATTCACTTATCATTGATAGCAGATTTCAGACTATACCCATAGAGAACTTCTGGCTCACCAGGCCTAAAATATTTTCTATCTGGTCTTGTAGAAAAGTTTTGCCAAATCCTTGTTTAGTATATCAAAATTCCTCTGGTACTATTTTAATATGCTTTACCTAATACACTGAAATATTTGTGGCACATGGATTCCCAATGTGCAATCCCTTAGTGACATTCAGGTTAATTTGATGACCCTATCTCTGGGTACTCATGCACTGGGAACAAAAAATAAAATCTAGAAACCAATAACTTTTCTGGTAACAAGGTAGAGTGTCAATAACAGGCAGCTTCCTTTTGCACCTCAGCAGTTATTACAGGTATTAGAATAAATTTGCTTCAGATGTGTTATGAATCCAGAGTGCATGAATTATACTTGTGAAGTAATCAGTACACTATAGATCTGATATTTTAAAATGGTTGCATACTACATTATTATATGGATATGAAAATAGAAATATTTTCTTATTGAACATTATTTAGACTTTCTTCAATTTGGTATAGTAATGTCATATTAAATATACTTAATGTACATATGAAACATTTGTATAAACACCCCTAACATATATATTATGAATCCTTCCTGCTTGGTATCTATGTGAAATATATATTCACCTTTGTATGTTACACATAATATATAATAAATATATACTTAACATAAAAACCCAAGGGCAATATTCACAACCACCACAAATGATCTCATATCTTTCCCCCCTAAAAGGGATCAGAGTTTCTAGGAAAAAATTATTGACTCTGAGCCTGAAGCAAATAAAATACAAGATAAACTCAGGAAATCTTGTTGTGCCAGGAAGTCAAAAAGTACTCAAAGATGAGTGTGAACACATCAAAAAGATTGTAGAATCACCATAGGCCAAATCTGGGGCAGGCATGTACCAAAACAAGAAGCTTACTCTTCTCCCTCACCTGCTTGTTTTGTTGTATTTTTCTGTGGTGAATAAATGACAGCATAAGAACATCATCACTGGGTAATCACTATGGTAATAATTTGATTCAAGCAAGAATCATCAATGAAATGCTAAATGTAGAAGGTGATATTTTGAGGAGAAACCAGATTCCTACAGTTTCAAAGTATCTCTGCATAACATGTTTGTGAAGCACAAAGGGAAAATAGTAACTACGGCATAGAACAAACTGGAAGATACTCCTTAACCAAATAGTCAAAGTCAATATTGAACAGACATGGAACCAAGTACCAACCTCCATAGTTTCTTGTAACTGTGTAACTTTGAGGCCCCCAACTATTTTCTCATTTGTCTAGAAGCTTCCTTTAAGTCCTACAGGATGCATGCTCTTCCTGGAAGCTGTAAACAATTCTTGACCATGAGAGGGATGACTGCTTCATCAAGCCAAGAAAGTCTAGCAGTGCAGACTGAATATGCTACTTTGGGAAGAACTCGGCATTATTAGTGGTACATTCCTGCCCTAATGACTGAACCTGAGTCTAAACATCAGGAAACATCATCTGATCCCAAAGTGAAAAAAAATGCATGAAACTACTGACCTATGCCTTTTAACAACATATATGTCATGAACAGCACAGAAAGTCTCAGTACCTGCCCCAGATTAAAGGATACTAAAGAAACATGACCACTAGACACAATGCATCCCAGATTGTGGAAATCCACAATCTTAGATTTACTATGGTTATTAATGACATTGCTGAGATCACTGGTCAACCTGAATAAGGTTTATAGATTAATACTCAATCTAATTTTAATTTTCTGGTTTTGATCATTATACTACAGTTATATAATTCCTTGTTTTTAGGAGACACTAGTGTGGAGAGTCATCCATATCTAGCAGAATCAGAATTGATTGAGCCATGGGATACAGAGGCTGAACTCCCAGGAATGGCAGCCATGATAGAATGTTCCAGATAGCCTAGGAAGTAAGTGGCCCTGTGTGGGAGAGGCTGACCATCTGACGATATGGTAGTTCCCTGAGCAAATGGCTTCCCTAGTTCTACTCCATCCTGTTCATTATAGAAGAATCCCTCTTGCTCTGGCCTCCTTTACCTACGCAACTCTAAATAAAGGAGAGGTGGGCTACTTCATCGTGTTAGAGGCCAGGTGTGGTATGGCCAAATTCATCACGCCCCCTCCCAGTTCAAAATAGTATTGACTCTTGTGTGTTTATTAGATAAGTTTATGGGTAATTAATTGATTTATTGCTGGCAGGCCATCCTCTGGCAGTTAACCCTTCCCTCACCCACGCAGGAGGTGGCTGAAACACCTGTACACTAGCATTTAGGAATAAAATGGAATTATGCACTATTCACAAATGGTTCAGAGAAACTAAACTTTGTTATAAACCTACATTTATATTTATTTAGAAAAGGAGAATAGTGGAGATGGAATAAAGCAAAGGTAGTAAACTGTTAATATTTGGGAAATAGTATCTAGAAATTCTTTGTACTGTAATGTCTGTAAGTCTGAAATTATTGAAATAGAACATTTATAAGAATAAAGCAGCATAAAATAATATCCAGACATTATACTACACTGAATAAAATAAACCCTGAATGAGTTGAAAGTTGGATGAGGAGCACAAATAGTTATACAGTCTCAAGTTATATTCCCATAAAACATGAAAACAATAAAGTAAAATGACAACTTTGCAGAAGAGAAAACCACAAGATACCAATTTAGTGATTCATGTTAACATCATCAGTAATGGAAAAATTAAACTTATAGGACACATGATGGCATAGAGAAAATCACAAAATTATTTTATACTCTTGACAAAAATGTGTGATTTAAGAGTAATCATAAAGAAACATGGAAAAAATCCATTTGAGGTGATAGAATATATCAGCATTAATTAATTATCAGCATGGTGAAAAGTTTTTCACCATGAAAGTTCTATGGAAATTATGGAGCATGTTCTGACTTATAAGAAATAATTTATAATCATGAATGATGGAAAGTGTCAGAAATTTACTGTCAAGTGGTTCAGGAATACAAAGTTCTTTATAATAGAAACTGGAACATTAACTTTAAGATTATTTCCAAAAAACTGAATAAACAAAGGAGAAATATTTAAGGCCTTAGACATTCCCATCAGGAAGAAAACATGTCAGTACTTAAAACAAAAACTAAAAAAAAGTTGATTGCACTATAATAGTTGTAATACATCAAAATATTTGTTTTGTCACAGTATTGACATGGAAAAATAATGCTGGTCTAAACCTTCAGGTCCATATTTGGAAATAAAAATTGGAAAATACAAGTAAGTCCTCAATAATGTGACAATTAGCTCCATAAAGTTATTAATGACCACTTGGTTGTTAGTGTACTATTTAATCAGCTGGCATTTAGGTGGTTTCAGTATGTAAAACTCAAAGGGATATGCACTTGCACTTCAAATTTAGTTGTAAACACCAAGAACATTTTAAATATTTTTTAATTTAGTATGTGCTCACTTTTAAACTTTGCAACATTGTTCATTACTCACAAACACACACATATACACATTATTATCACCAAAAATAAAGTCTAAATCTACTATAGTGGAAAAATATAACAAAACATTTTAGTATCCCTAAGCTTAAGAAAATAACCCCAAGAATTTATAAATGGAATAACATCTGATTAAAGAACTTTTTACAGCAAAGGAAACAATTAGAAATGTGAAGACAGAACCTATAAAATGGGAGATCTTTCCTACCTACACTTCTGACAGAACTTTAATGTCTAGAATATATAAAAATTGCAAAAACTTTACACCAAAAAATTAAATAACCCAATTAGCAAATAGGCAAAGGAAGTAAACAGAAAATTCTCAAAAGAAGAAATATACATGGCCTACAAATATTTGAAAAATGTTCAATATTATTAGCAATAAGGGAAACGCAAATCAAAACTATGCTGATTTCATCTCACACCAGTCAGAACAACAGATGTCAAGAATACACATAATAAATGCTGTAGAGGATGTGGAGATAAAGGAACACTTTTGTACTGTTATTGGGATGGCAAATTAGTGAAACCACTCTGGAAATCAGTATGGAGGATCCTCAAAATACTAGAGGAATTATCAGCTATACCATCTTTCAGTATTTCTCATGAAGAATTAAAGTTATCTTTCTACAAGGATACATGCATACCCATGTTTTCAGTAGCACAATTCACAATTGCCAAACTATGGAGCCAGTGTAGGTGTTCATCAACAGAAGGGTGAATGAACAAATTGTGGTCTATATACACAATGGAATTTTATTCAGGGAGAACACAAAATGAAATTTTGTGACTGGCAGCAAAATGAATTATGTTAAGCAAAATAAATCAAACTCAGAAGGTCAAGTGTTGTTTGTTTTCTCTCACAAACAGAAACTAGAGAGGAAAACCATAAATAAACGTGGGTCTAATCTTATGAAGATCAAAGGAAGACCAGTAAAGGAAAGGAATCAAGTGGAGAGAGTGAGTGTAGGAGGGAGGAAGTGTTAGTGAGGTTGGTCAAACTATATTGTCACATTGTACAAATGCATGAATATGTAATGACAAATCCCATCATTGTGTACAACTACAATGCTCCCATCAAAAATTGTGAAAAAAAGCATGTAACCTTGATCACGATATAGTAATTGTAATAACATTAAAACATTGTTAAGGATCACAGTATTGGAAATAGCAAAATAATGTTAGTCTAAATCTTTAGGTCCATATTTGGAAATAAAAATTGGAAAATAGAAAAAAGCACCAATAACATGATATTTAGATTCATAAAGTATTTAATGACCACATGCTTGTTAGGGTACTATTAAAGTGCTGACTTTTGGGTAGTTTGAGTACATAAAAATCAAATGGGTGCATACTTGCAATTCAAATTCATTTGTAGATGACAAGAAAGATTCAAATATTTTTAAATGTAATGTATGCTCACTTTACTCAATTTTGTGAAATTGTGTATTCTACATATATATATACAAATACCCATTATCACTGCCAAAATTAAAGTTTAAAGTCACTTGAGTGGAAAAAGTACAATCCATTTTTTCTACATAGCCTGGATTAAAGAGGAATTTGGAATAATGACAAAATATTTTGCTACAAAGAAATATTTTACAGCAAATATAGTTAAAATTGTTCTGAGAGAAAACATAGTCCTCTGCATTTATTTTTGAAAGTCTGAAAATGAGTAATGTAAGTTTACTAATTAAGGATTGACCAGAATGACTACATTAAAAATAAAGTAAAAAAAAAAAGTAGAAATAGTTAAAAAAAAAAAAAAGTACAACTAAGGAACATGAAAAACTAAATATATAGAAAGGAACAATGAGGAAATTTGAAAAAAATAAAATAAAAATATTAGAAAAACATAAAATAAAAATATAGGATTTGAAAGCAGTAGAACTAATGGTAAGAAAGATTTTAAAATGATTATAAAATGACTACATATTTTTACTGCAGTATGTTTTTGGAAGTTCTAGCAAGTCCAGGTTCAAACTCTGTAGCAAATGGAAAACAATTAATTACTAAATTATTTCTCTCAAAGATTTCACTCTTTACTGGACATGTTGTAAAACATTATTATGGAATATAATATGCCCATAGTTGTACACTGCTTTAATTATTACTGTGGTGATCAGAGCTTCAGGTTCCCCCATTCTTCCTTTATCAGTTCAGCATTCCTATGGTCAGGTAGTATGTCAAGGATTGGAATGATAAGATTAATATGAGAATGCCCACTCCTTACATGTCCAAGGCCCTGGGTTCAACCCCAGAACTGAAAAACAAATACAAACAAGTTTACCATAAAGATAATAATAAAATTGCAATAAAATAAATTATAATGGAAATCCAAATAATGTTATGCACTGAAATTAGTGCCTTAAAACATTTTATTGTTTAATGAACTTTAGATTGACTATTAA
This sequence comes from Sciurus carolinensis, assembly GCF_902686445.1. Taxonomy (NCBI): domain Eukaryota; kingdom Metazoa; phylum Chordata; class Mammalia; order Rodentia; family Sciuridae; genus Sciurus; species Sciurus carolinensis. The sequence continues at coordinate 1,614,908 of NW_025920130.1, read as the reverse complement.
ATGTCCAATATCATACATATTTGACTTATGAGTTGATCTAGTTTCTTCTGAAATCCTGTGTTTGACTCCTTTTCTTAATTAAGATGATAACCAGATGAAACTTCTAGTGAAGCCATTCCTTTTTGAACTAGTCTAGCTCCCACCTGATAAAATATGTGTTAGTAATTTATAAACCACCTTATTATTTCTGTATGTTGTTAAATTCTCACATATTTCTCCAAAAATATCACCATATACATCAATCCATCTACTGTAGCTAAAGGTTATTTATTTCTGAATTCCATTAAGGACACAGAAGGTGTTGTCTTCATGTCTAATCAATCTTATGATCTTTAGACAAGATTCACCCTCTATCCATTCCTCCCCTGATGAAGTTGCAATGCCTGACAACCTACTGAATTCTCAAACAGACATTGGGTATGTAGATTGGACTAGGGCCAGAGAATTCTACAGAGGAGAATATTATCCCCCAACTTTTTACTTAGAAACTCAAACTTAGAATTCCTCACACATTCAGTCCTCTGCTCAAGTCTTTCCAATAGATTTCAATCTCAGAATAAAAAGGAGACCTAGGTAACCTTGTCTGCCTCTGTTCCTGACCATAGCTCCTACAACTTGTTCCAGTCCTCACCCCATTCCTACTGTACATGAATCCTGCCACAATTTGATAGTCTCAAATGGAGACTCAATACCCAATTAATGAACTGTAGAAAGCTACAATACTAACAAGTATGAACAAATTATCTGGGAACATGTGCAATTAATAGCAGAAACAGTGGGTAGAGTAAATCAACTATGATTTTGCCAAAATTCATCATATTATGATTTCATGAGAAATAGATGCTTTGAAACAGGTAAGTGATCATAAGATATTGAGATGGTGATTTTCAAATTCTACTCAAATTGGCATGAGTAAAAATAAAATCACCAAATAGAATAGATAAAATGCTTGTGAATGAGAATTATTACAATATATATCATCTATACTTCAGCTCCTGTGTCTATGAGCATTTCTCTTTGTCTGCTTCATCATGGTCTTCAAACATGGCAACTTAAAGACATTAAAAATATTATTCAGGGGTGGGGCATAGCTCACTGCTAAGCCTGAGCAAGAACTTGGCTCAATTCCCAGCAGTGTGCAAGAGTGATAAAGTAAACATGGTAAGTCCTTAACACATGAAGGATATGTGGGAATTCTTAGTACTACAGCAACCTTTCTGTAAGTCTAACATTGAAAAGTTTTCAAAATCTTTTTACAATTGATTTTCTTAATCACATTCCAGGAGAGATCCATACATTATATTTGGTTGGTGTGGTCTTTAAGGGCCTCATTATCTATAGTGGTTCACATTTCTTTTTTTTTAGTGCTGCTTATTTATTCTGAAAACTGGATTAATTTATGTTTTGTTTTGTTTGAAAATTGATGATTGTATCCACCTGGCATGACATGTTCCTGCAAACTAGCAGATCTATAAGCTTAATTAAATTTGAATTCAAACACAAAGATGACATTATTAACATCAGTATATATGTATATATGTGTGTGTGTATATATATGTATGTATACATATATATACTAAAAATTTGTAAATTAATTTCTTCAAGCTTCATAGGAAATACAATGCCTTAACTCAAAGTACAGCATATCTCAGATCCAACATTTTCAATTGTTTCCCTTTTTGGTAAATTTGAATGCAGTTTTATGTAACTCTGATTATTTTTAGTTAGCATATAGTTGTACATATTTTTAAGGTGTAGTGTGATATTTCAAAACATGCATATAATGTATAATGACCAGAGCAGGGAAATTGGCAGACATCACTTCAAACATGGATTATTGCTTTGTGTTGGAAAAAGGGTCTAAATTGAATTCAGCAGAAGCAAGGTTACAGTTTGGAGCTGATATAGCAAATACAATTATAGTAGATGTAGTTTTCCATACAACTATATTCAACATTTAACCATAATAAACCATTACTTTGAATTTTCCTTCAAAGGCAATTCATGTTTTTCATTCATGATACTTACTTGTCTTTCTGTTTTCTCATTTTCATATGAATGCAGTCTTTCTTCAAAATGACTCCACTTATTGCTTAATTTCTCAAAGGCTTTTTCCAGAATGAGATTGTGTTCTTTATTGCTAACTTGAAAATTTTCTACAATATCATGAAATTTGCCTTGGATACATGTTACTGTGTCTTTACTGTCAGTTTTGTTGTAAAGTTCCTGCAATTGTTGAAACAATGTATTTTCATTTTGCAGTTTTGATCTCTCCTCTGTGGAATCCTGCTTCCCATAGTATTTATTCACTTTAGTTTGTTCACTTTGCAATGTGTGTTTAATTTCCTTCATCTGGTGCTCTGCCTGCCTTAGGTCTCTTTGTACATTTTCTAAAGTCAAAGTGATTTCTTTATGAGCTTGTGCTATCTGACAGAACTTATTTTGTAGGATACCAACTTTTATTTCATACTTAACAAATTCTTGGGAAAAAAAACTCACTATTAACTTTGTGGTGAGAGTTATTACAATTCATCTCAGCATGTGAATGCAAATATTCATCTCTGGCTCTCTGGAAAGCAAGTTCTTGGTATCCTTTTGATGTCTGGCTTTCATGAGGACAGGAGGGAGCAGCAGTCAATCTGTCATGGTAAGGCTTTATTTCTGTTTCTAGTCTTTCCCTGTTTTGTTTTTTGTACTCAGGTTGAAATTTTAGCTTTGTAATCTCAGGTTTAATGTTATTGAATTGCTCATTAAGCTGGAATGGATTGTCTCTAAGTGTTTCTGCTGCTTTCCTTTTGATTGGCTTTCGAAGATCATACTTTCCTTTAACAATTTCACTATCTTCAAAGTATTTCTTTTCCTTTTCTTTTTTCTCTTGCTTTATTGTGTCTATTTCTAGTCTTGTCATAGAATTTGTATCTTCTATCCTCTGATATTTATCCAACAAAAGATTTCCTGTTTCATCACTAGTAAAATCCTAAGAAAACCAAGAAGATATTTAGGTAGCACTCAGCAAAATGATAGTTCACAATTTACTCTGAAATAACAAAATAGCCTATTATTATGAACATCAAAATGGTTGCAATAAATGTATATCTAACTGGAGACAAAGTAGATCTAAATTTCAGAGCTTATAAAAGCATACATTTCCAGAAGTTCAAAAAAGTTAATTGAAGAAAAGGAATCTATGAGAGTATGAAAGAAATGATAATTTTTTTTTTTTTCAGTACTGGGGATCGAACTCAGGGCCTTGTTCTTGTGAGGCAAGCACTCTACCAGCTGAGCTATCTCCCCAGCCCAGAAATGATAATTTTTAAGACTCTCAGAATGAAAGAATACTTTTTCTGAGTTACAAAAGAATATGAGACATAGAATAAGTGATTAGTAGGTTTGACCATGTTAAAAAAATTGTTTATATTCTAATAACTAATATACAGAGGCATCCCATTGTGAGAGCTATAGATGTATATATACTTTACTGATGAAAATTTCCCAAAGTTCTTTGGTTTCCTTTCCCAAAAATGTTCTCCACATGTATTCTAATTTTCTAATATTTTTGTATTTCATTATAAGAATTACATCTAATTAAATCCAAGCTCTAAACTCAGCACTTCTACATATACCAGTGAATTCTTTTTTAATCCATTATTCTGAAAAAGGGTGAGGTTGAAAGTGTAAGCAATCTATTATCCTCCTAACCCCATACCTCCTCCTCACCCCTCCCTCCCTTCACTCCCCTCTGCCTAATCCTCTATTCTTCCCTAACTTCTCCATCCCCATTGTGAATTAGCATCTGCATATCTGAGAAAACATTAGGCCTTTGGTTCTTTGGAATTGTCTTGCTTTGTATGGCCAATTAGAACAAATTTTAAAAAGCACACCACCAACAACAAAAACAAACCAAAGTGCAAGCAAACTTCAGGATTTACCCCCCAGTCCTCTGACTCCATTTCTAGTTTCCTGCCACCAAGACAGTAATTTCTGTCCTCTAAATATATAAATACAAAAGAAGGCTTATGGTTCAAAAATCCTAAGACCAAATAAAGTAATATGTATAAGGCTCTTCTCAGAAAATTCTGAAATTGTTTTCTGTTCAGAAATATTTATTTTTTATTATAATTTTGAAATATGAGTAAATATGAAATAGAGAAAATACAGTGACCTATTTATTAGGAAAAAATTATCAATAAATCATCACTAAGAATGTGGTATACTGAACCAGTGTTTTCAGAAACTCTTTGTACTGAAAGAGGAGATTACTTGGAGGAAACTCTTTTACTTCTCAAAATGGAGGAAAGGATATCCAAACTAAAGTTTCTGCTGGCTGCACTGTTCTTCCTTGCTTACTAGTGGGACTTATAAGCAGATTTCCATGTTAACATGCCAAGGGGGTAAAATCACTGCCCCAAACTAGAACATCTATTGTTTGTAGCAATGGTTTGGAGATTATGAGAAAATCATGGATTGCTCTGAAATATACTAAAAGTCTTTTCTCTGGCTGAAGCCATTGTGAAAGGGACTACTGAACTGCAGAAAAGACGAGTTGAAATAAGAGTGTTACTTTATCCAATGGGATAAAAATGCCCCTGTCCCCAAAATATTAAGGATATAATGACTTTAAAATTCTCTACATATTCCCTGATGCATATAGCTTTTGTTTAAAGTATGCACACATATGAATGCATACACATACATGTTTGAAAACAAGAAAGTAATCAGGAATCATTTGTATTTTGCATATCTATCTCTGTCATTTGCAAGAATGATTAGTCAGAATACAGTCTTATAATGTTCTAGCATTCTGTTTTCTAAAAAGTAGCGTCTGGGTGGCATTTTGTCCCTCTAAAACATAGAGATACATTTCAATAAATTTTTGATCACATGACAGCAGGGGATGTAAGTCTACAACCTTCATTAAAAGCAGAACTGCCCCCCCTCAAAAAAAATGTTCAAAAGAAGTAGCCTGTTTACAACTTCTAGATTTTTCTAGTTTATTGGATAGTTTGTAACAGTACTTTGAAATTCAGAAGTATCTGTGGTAATACCTCCTTTTTCATTTCTACCTTGTTGATTTGAGTCTTCTCTTTCTTTTGGTTAGCTTGGCTAAGGGTTTATCAATCTTATTTATCTTTTCAAAGAACCCACGCTGTTGCATTGATCCTTTGAATTGTTTTTTATTCTCAATTTCATTAATTATGGCTCTGATTCTTATTATTTTTTGACTTTTACTGACTTTGAAGTTATTTGTTCTTTTTCTAAGGATTTGAGGTGGAGCATAGATTATTTGGGTTCTATTTTTATAAAGTAAGCACTAAAGGAATGAAGTTTTTCTCTTAATACTGCTTTAATACTGTCCTCAATATTTTGATATGTTTGTTTTCATTTGTTGCTAAGAATTTATTGGTTTCTTTTCTCATTTTTTCATTGATCCATTCTTTACTTAAAAGACTTAATTTACATGTCTTTATGCAGTTTCTTCATTATATTTTACTGCTAATCTATACTTTCATTCCATCATGTTCTGGTCCAATTGTCCATGTTCACCACTTACGTTCAATATAGTTCTCAAAACTCTAGTCAAGGCAATCAGGAATAAAGGAATACAAATTGAAGAAGAAGAAGTGAAACTATCACTGTATGATGATGAAAAAATTCTGTACTTAGAAAACCCCAAAAAATTCTACCAGATTTCTAGAGTTGATAAATGAATTTAGTAAAGTAGCAGAATACAAAGACAACACTCATAAATCAATATCTTTTTTATACTCTAACAGTGATTCAGAGGAGAAATGAGGAAAGCCACACCCTTCACAATATGATCAAAAATAAATAAAAAACCTGGGAATCAACCTAATCAAGAAGGAGAAAGGCCTCTACAATGAAAATCATAGCACACTGAAGAAAATAATTGAAGGTGACCTCAGAAGATGAAAAGACCTCCCATGTTCTTGGATAGGTAGAATTAATATTGTCAAAATGACCATACTCCCAAAAGCAGTGTACACATTCTATGGAATACCCATACTTCCTTCACAGAAGTAGAAAAAACAGTCCAACAATTCATTTGGAAGAATAAGAGAACCAGGACAAAGCACTTCTGGGAAAGAAAAATGATGTAGGAGGCATTGCAATATCTGATCTCAAATTATAGTACAGAGGTACAGTAACAAAAACAGCATGGTATTGGCATCAAAATAGACAGGAAGACTGTGAAATAGAAGATAAGACACAGGGATAAACCCAAGTTTATGCAGCCATGGGATATGTTTCAAAGATGCCAAAAATATATGTTGGATAAAAGGCAGCCTTTTAAATAAATGGTACTAATAAAACAGCATATTCCTATATAGAAGAATAAATTTAGATCCCCATTTTTTTTTTCATTCGGTACAGAAGTCAAATCAAAATAGATAAAAAAAATCTAAGCAATTAGACCAGAAACCTTGAAACTGCTGTAAGAAAACATAAGGTCAACATTGCATCATATGGGTTCACTTACTGATGCCCTAAACCAGATACCTAAAGCTCAAGAAATAAAATTAAGAATCCAGAGATGGGATGCCATCAAATTAAAAACATTCTACCCAACAAAGGAAATAATTCAAGGAGTGATGAGAAAGCCTATGAAATGGGAAAAATTCTTTGCTAGTTACTTCTTAGAGAGGAGACTAAAATCCAGAATACATATCATCCCGCCCAGCCAGCAGGCCAAGGACAGATGTCAAAACTGAGTGACCCCGCCTGACTCCTGCACCTAGGTTGGTGCCATCACTGGTTGATCACAGTCACGGAGTGAGCTGGTGGGTGAGTCAGGCCGCTTGCATTGCGGAGGTAGCAGGAGGACACCCAACCCACCTACCTTGTGGAGCTTGGTGGTGGGTAGCAAAACCCACCCAACCACCAGGCCAAAGACAGATGCCATCACTGAACAACCCCGCCCAACCACCAGGCCGAGGTTTGTTGACAGAATGGAGTTAGCCAGATGCTTCTTTATAGGCTGGTGCAGACATTTTGAATTACTCCTGAGGGCATGGCCATCATCATTGGAAGAGCAACTCCCTTACTGAGACACCTACAGGAGGCTAGAGGACCTTTGACAAGACCCAGGAGCCAAGAAGAGGAGGTATTGAGAGACTTGGAACCAACTCAGAGCCACTGGGGATTATACCCCACCTGAAGGCCCCCACCCCTAGAAGGCCAGCTTCCTAGTGGAGCACCACATTATCAAGTTTCTCCAAGACTTCAGGATACTGTAGGCTAACAGGTGAGTTATTGGAAATCTACAGAGACAATATTAGTCAATAGAGGAAATCTACAATAGCTCAGAGTTTCACTATCAAAATATATAAGAAACTCAAAAACATCAATGACAAAAAAAAAAAAGTCCAATCAATAAATGGGCAAAAGAACTAAACAGAAAATTCTCAAAAGAAGAAACACAAATGACCAATAATATATGAAAACTCTTCAACATCTCTAGTGATCAGGGAGATGCAAATTAAAACTACACTGAAATTTCATCTCACTCTAGTCAGAATGGCAGTTATCAAGAACAGGAATGATAAATGCTGGCAGGGATATAGGGGAAAAAAGAACATTGATAAACGATGGCAAGGATGTGGGGGAAAAGGTACACTATTACATTGTGGTGGGACTGCAAACTTTTAAAACTACTCTGGAAAGCAATGTGGAGATTACTCAAAAAACTAGGAATTGAATCACCACAAGATACAGCTATCACACTCTCCCACTCCTCACTGTATACCCAAAGAACTAAAATTGGCACACCCTAGCAATACACTTCAGTGCTTATAGAGGAAAAATTCACAGTAGCTAAACTATGGAACCAGTCCAGGTGTCCATCAATGGATGAATAGATTAAGAAAATGTGGTAAATATACACAATGGCATTTTACTCAGCCATAAAAAAGAATGAAAGAATGGCATTTGCCAGTAAGTGGGGGGGGGGGTGGAAATGGGGAAAATCATGCTAAGGGAAATAAACCAGACTGAGAAAATCAAAGGTTGAATGTTTTCTTTCATCTGTGAAAGCTAGAGCAAAATAAGGGGAAGAAGCCAGTGGGGAAGAGGATCAGAAACCATAAAGATACAGGAAAGAATAGTGAAGTAAATGTAGGTGAATGAAAGGAAAGAAGGAAGAAAAAAAGGAAGATAAATGGAATGAATTTAACAAAATTGTGATATAATCACATATAAAGAAACCAAAGGGAATTTCACTTTCATGCATATGTAAAAGAAAGGATGTTTAATAGAGAAGAGAGGGAGGATAGAGAAGGAGGAAGTAAGGAAGAGGGGGAATGGGGCTTGAAATCAAATTTCTTGCAGATGAGACTGATTCAAAATTAACCCAAATACTATGTATAATTATGGTCCTCTCATAAAAATATTTATAAAGAAGGAGGCTTTTATCCCACATGGATATATCAAGGAACTTTATCCCACATGGATAGCTCAAATTTTAATCACATAAATGACAGCTAAATTTTCAGAGCAAAAACATATCTTAAATGCAGACAGAGGCAGTATCATGAAATACAACATTTTACAAAACTTTTAACAAATGTCTTGATATTTTCAAAGTGATTTAGCCAGTTTTATAACATAAAAGCCTAAATTAACAATTATGTTGGTGAATTAACCCCACTCACCTTCCATTACTACATTCAGAAATCATGTTGAGCATCTATTAGATGTCAACATTTGCAATAAGAAATGCCATCACTTAAATTTAGGATGAGATGGCCTTTTGTTTTAAACCTAAATAATGTATTCAGGCATAGCATAACAACACTTTGTTAGACAACAGACTGGATATGTAAGAGTAATATATCATAAGAGTATATTGTGGGGTAGACATCTTCAGTTCTTTGCATGGTGTGAGTACAAGCTTATGATTGTATAATGATGAAATTACTACTGAACAATGCGTTTCTGAGATCTTATCCCAATCATTAAGTGAAACATGACATACATAGTAAATTATACAAATACCATAATTAATGTTAAAAAAAGTAAGAAATTTGAAACTTTACTATTGCTTTACCTGAATTATTTCGTGAAGTACTCAAGTTCATATCTCTTATTGTCCGAGGGATTTCAAGTTGTCTTTTTATTTCCCTTTCTATATTACAATCCCCTTATCTTTCTCTTAACAGGTTAATTTTTTTAAAAAAATGATCAGGATCTCTTCTCTGCATAATTTCTTCTTGAAGGTCACATCTGCAGTTAAATAGGTTATCTTAAAATTTATTTTGTTAGAAAGTGAAAAGTATATGTTTTGATCTCTTTGTATGTTAATTTATTATCCTGAGAAAAATTCTGTGTTCTCAAACAAGTTTCCCTTCTTGTGTTCATGTTTTATTTTCTTCTTCAATCTTTCTCAAAGGAGATATATCTATATATAGATATGGCAGATTTAGACATAGAAAGGTAATAAAGAACATTTCATTACTAGGCAATATTCTGTTATAATTAACTCTGGTAGAAATTATGCAAAAGAAATTTTGAGATAATTCTGTAAATTGACAAGTTGAAAATTTTTATTTTTTACTTTCTTACAAAATGAATTTTAAGATAATCTATTTAGCTTTCAACTTGTCAGTTTACAGGAATCATGCAAACTCATATTCCTCCTCAAGCCTAAATATAATTCAAAACTGTTTTAAAAATTATTTACAAACCAGTTTAGAAATTTACTAAAAATAAGGTTTTATCTTAATGAAACATTAAGTGTACCCCTAGAAATGATTCAGAGCATGAGAGAGTATCTTCCCATGTTTTCATACAGCACATATCAGCACATTACTATAAACCAAGGCTAGTCTAAGGACTCTAATTCCTATTATTACACTTTTAATAATTTATTTTTTATTTATATTTTCAAGTGATCTTGATTATTATGTACTTTATAAGCAACTTAAAAATTAGCCTTGGAAAAAGACAGGACAAATATTTAATACAATAAGAGAGAGTAAAATGTTCTTTTACCAGAGAAATTGAAACTAATTTTACTTATGTATGAGAGAAGTTGAATAAACTCATCAGTAATCACTTTTCAGTTCATATTTTCTTTCATGGGTCTTAAGAATAAAACAGTACCGGGGATCTAGTTCAGCAGTAGCACACCTACCACTTTGAACAAGCTCCTGGGTTTGACTCCATATCCAGAAGAATAAAAAGTATAATTTTTCAAAACATGTTTCTTGGTTGAGGAAAATGCCCATTTCATTCTCTGTTGGAACTGTGAATAAACTTAAACTTTCTAGAGTACAAATTAGAAATTCTGATCAAATGCTTTTTAAAAAAATGACTCTACTTTAGCCAAATCTACTTTGAAGAATTTACTCAAAATAAACATGTAGAAAATGATTTCTATAAATGAAGCTTCTTAAATCAATGATTGCCATACAAAATTTTTTGTAAAGGAATGAAAGACAACCCAAATCTTCATCTGTAACAAAACACTAAGATTCCTGTAAAGTGGGCTTCCATGTAGCCAGTAACATTGTCCTTGGGGAGAATAAGCATTTAATTGGTTGAAGTAATCATTCTTTCTTATGATTATGTCCAAGATTTTCACACTCCAGAATAGTAAGTTGACTTCCTTATGAGATGCCAAAAGGTAAGTCAGGGAATAATAAAAGTCCTCTATATATCTGTAGTTAAATTTTAAAAAATCATTCAAACAGTTCTCTAAATTTAGAATATCATACCTCAAATTTGAGAGTTTTTGTCTCCACTCTGCTTTTTCATGTTCTAGTTTGGATTTTACTTTTTTTGCTTCCAATAGCTCCATTTTTAGTCCATAAACTTCATTTTCCATTTTTGCAAGTTTTTCTATAAGTGTTAAGTACTGCGAACAGTGACATTTTTTATATTCTATTGTTCTTTGAGATGAAATAACTGCATCCTTGATTTCAGATAGGCTAACAGAATCTGTATAAGGGAGATAACAAGATAGAAGTAAAATATTTAAATATTTTTTTATACATGAAGGACTTACAGGAACTCACTCATGCACTGAACAAATATGCAGAGTGCCTATAATTTCAGGCACAATATAATATATTCTGCAGAAAAACCTATCAGATGAGACTCAGGTTCTTCTTTAGCTTAAAGTATAGAGGTGAAGACAGACAAATAAATGCATAATGTAAGGAAATTGAGTTTTGAAATCACATAATGGAATCAAATCTACAGAAAGATTTCCCTAAGGAAAATATGGCTACTGAGAGAAATGAACAATGATCAGGAAGCAGTTGGGTAGAGGGTGAAGAAGAGCATTTCAGTCCACATACAGCACGTACTGAGACTCTATTACAATCTGCCTCCGCCGCATGGAGTAACAGGCTCTGCTTCCTGATCCCACCTGAAACTACCCAAACCAAACAGGCAAAATACATTAAATAGAAAATTTCAAGATAGGTAAAGAGGACAATGTTCCCCAGTAGACAGGAAACAAATGATGTAAGCTCTGCAAGTGTGCCATCTCCCTGTTATGAGGCAGCTTCCCACCCCTAACTCAAGGAGAACAAGTAGAAGTAGAGTCTATCAGCCTCCCTGGGCTGAGGTGATGTGGCTGAGATTCTGGTAAAACCAAGACACAGAGATCACAGGACAGAGAAAGCAGTACAGAGAAATAATTCTGGAGATCTGCAGGGGGCCCCCTTTGAATATTTAGAAGACCAATGGACAACAAACACATGAGTGCCAAGAAGCAACTGAGACCAAAGGGAAAAGCACTGCAAAAGATCGGAGAAAACTGCCTTCTGTTCATGGAGTGCCAGGAGCAGTGTCTCTTCCTATCAGTCAGTGTGGAATATCAGATATTTCATGGGACAAGGGTAGAGTCATCAGCAAGTTCCAGTAGTGGAGAATTCATAACCAGCTGATTGACTGAAAAATCATAAAAACAAGACTGAGAAGAACCAAGCTCATTATCAATAACCTAACTGAACCCTGAAATAAAATTTAAAAAAAAAAAAAAGGGGCCAGCAGGATGGAGAGTTCAAAGCCAGTCTCAGCAACTTAGCGAGGCACCTAGAACTCAGTGAGACCCTGTCTCTAAAAAAATACAAAATAGGGCTACGGATGTGGCTCAGTGGTTGAGTGCCCTTCAGTCTAATCCCTAGTACTAACCCCCCCCCCAAAAAAAAGCATTAAAATGCTGAGAATCAAAGTAAACATTTGTCTCTTCAATAAACACAAGGGTTTCAAGGTTGCTTTAGGGCATTAGAACAGCCCACTGCCCACACATGTAAGAATCACTTGGGTCAACCAGAGGTTGAAAAAGAAAAAGAGGAAGAGACCCATAAGGCAGAAAACACTATCAGTATCCATTTTACAATATTCACAGCATTAATGAGCATACTCATGACTGTGAGGAATAATGTCTATACAAGTTTTTCACTGCTGCTTTGTTGTTGGAAATAGCAAAATTTTGGAAACAACCTAAATGTCCCATCTATTGAGAACTGGTTAAATAAATGATGATGCTTCCATATAATGAGTTCTCTGTGACCATAAAACAATGAGGAAGCCCTTTATGTGCTGATAATATACAACATTCTCTAAGACATATTGTTAAGTAAGAAAAGTAAGGCACAGGACACTTTATAAAGTACATGCCATTTGTAGAAACAATGAAGAATGGTATAAAAACATCTCCCAAAAGAAGTCTAAGAATCTGGCAACACTGGTAGTAGGGAGGGAGCTGGGTGATTTGGGGACTCCTTATGAATTTTGAAACATGCGACCGTGTGTCACTTATTTTAGAATGTAAATAAAATTGAATTTTGAAATAAAAAAGGAGAATAGGTGGCATGAAAGATATAATTTTAAAAGAAATGCAAATTACACTTGTAGGGAGGAAAACTGACAGAAATCAAAGAGTGTGATGACAGTTAAGCCCAACTACATTAACCATAGAACAAAACAGGCTTGAACTCTGTTGGTTGTCTTATACACAAATTTTTTTTTTTTTTTTAGGAAATTAGAAACAATTTTTAAAAACTCAGAGAAGGCAGATGTTGTAGTTCATAACTGCATTCACAATTTTGTAGTCACCTCCTATGGGTATTGAGGTGAACTCAAGTGTCATGTGCATCTGCTTAAAAGGCCACCTGGGACTAATCATCTCCATGGGAGCATTTTGTCTCCAGTAAACTGGCTATAACTGTACAAAGTGATCTCTCACAGTTTTTGTATATTTTTTTCCCCACATACAACACCTTTAACCCACAAAATAGTTTAATTGTTTATATTATGAAGAAATGTTTGGTCAACAGCAGTCTCCTAGTAACTATGATTTTGCAGGGTTCAAATATACACTCAGATTTTTTGACTGTACAGGTGGTTGGCACTCCTAACCCCAACACTACTCAAGGGCCAAATGTATATAACAATCATGTTAAATCAAAAAGGTCTAACAACTTCAATTAAAAGACAGGTTGTCAGTATGGACCAAACAGTCTGATTCAACTACACTTCCTAGAAGAAATATGCTTCCTGCAACCATATGTTTCTCTTTTCCTATGAGAAATACTTTTGAATATAGATATAACTTGATTAAATATGTGAAAAAAGATAAACTACACTGACACTTGAGAGAAGATGGCTTACCAGGAATGGCTATTTAAAGACCTAATTAGATTTCATATTATAAAACCCTAACAGCAATAGCCATGGTCATTTCACAGTGATAAAAGATTCAATTAATAAAGAATATACACAATCTTGAATGTTTTTGTACCCAAACAGATGTAAAATTCATGAGGCAAAAAACTGATTGAATTACAAACAGAATTAAGCAAATTTACAATTATCATCTGAGGTGCCAAATTCCCTTACTCAACAAGTGAGAGTATGATGGGTGGACATATTTGACTCCATGGAAATGTTATAGGCCAGGGCATTATGGGCAATGACTGAACAGACTCCATTTTACCTTGAAACTCCATGTTAATGTTGTAAATGCTTCTCCCATGGGAACGCCCCACCTCTGTACCCATCAACAGTTGCTTAGCATGACTTGTTTGGTGATACAAAATGATGAAATGGCAATTCTTGTATAATGAAAATTGTTCTCTTTTTGATTCCTAGTTTCCTAAGCAATGTACCATGTTAACAGTGATGGCAACAGCAATTGTTTAGATATTAGTAACCATTTATTAGTTTGCACCTAAGTAAGGTCATTTTGACTCACTTCCCCCTCTGCTAATGATTTCAGATCCCATGATGTTAGTATGTAATTTTGAATCATAGCAACATACACTTATGATTGATGTACTGATTTATGGTATAAAACCCCTGCAACTCTATGGTCAGGGCTGTCTCCAATAGCCATTTTTGGGGCATTGTGTGAGAAAGTCAGTCAGACAGCTTAATAAAGACTCTCAAATTTGGTCTTCTCAGTGGTGATCAGACTGTTCTTAACTTGCACCCCACAACAACAGAAAAAGTAGGCAGAAAGTCAGCAAGAAAGTATGAGCTCAACACCATCTTTCTTCTCACCAAAATGGAACACATGCTAAGATTATACAATGAATTGTAAAGATTGTCATAATGATTTAATCATGCACACTATCAGATCAGAAATCAACAACAAAAATATGTCTGGCAAATGTCATAAAATAATTCTTCTTTTGACTGAGTAATAGGCCGTTTGTGTGTGTGTGTGTGTGTGTGTGTGTGTGTGTGCTTGTATGTGTGTATATTCCATTTTCTTTTTCCATTAATTTGCTGGAGGGCACCTAGGTTGTTTTCATAAGAATTATTCTCCAGAAAGAATTTTGCATGATTCTAAAAGAGATGAAATATATCTGAAGTGACATATTTGAATCACACCTATCTTACTAATATACATTGTATATATGGATTGAAATGTCACAGTTTGCCCCATCAATAAGTCCAATTACTGTGTCAGCTAAAAGTAAAATGGTTTAACAAGAAATTAAAATGCTGTGACACAAATGGCAATATCTGTGATTGAACAGATACATAAGTTAGACTTCATCAAAATTTAAAACTGAAGTTCTTAAAAAGAACCTATTAAGAGGAGGAAGTATCAAAACACAAAGTGGTGAAAACTTCTTCCAAAAACAACAGCTAATAATGGGATGTTATTCAGACCATATAATGAACTCTCCAAACTCATCAAATTATGAAGACACTAATTTTTTAAGTGGCAAGGGACAGTGGAAAGAATGACAAAATTTCCTATGCACATTTTTGAATACACCACAGTGAATCTCCACACTGTGTACATCCACAAGAGTAGAAAACTAAGTGGAATAAGATATAATCCATGCTTGTGCAAATATATCAAAATCAATTCTATTGTCATGTATAACTAAAAAGAACAAGTAAAGAAAGAATTGAAAGGATAAATGACCAAAAACTTATCCAAATTAATAATAAGCACATGGAAATATGCTCAATATTATTGGTCATTAGTGTAATACATATTGAAACCATACTGATGTGTGCATGTGTGTAGAGCACCCCCATTAAAATGGATATAATTATTAAAAGTTGACAATACTCTGTGATACTGATGATAGGGAAGAACAGGACCTCTCATACTGTGGGCATAGAAAATGGTAGAAATATTTTGGAAAACAGTTTGAGAGTTTCTTAATCAGGGAATATACAGGGGCATGTGGAATATTTTGTGAGTAAGGGTTTCTTTACTGTCTTTTTTCCATGTGTTCTTTTCATTATACATGACAGTTGAATGAATTTTAGGAAATTGTAATACATAGAATGTAACTTAATCTCTTTGGGAGCCAATTCTTGTGCCTACACATGATGCAGTTACCCTTATCTTGTATTCAAATACAAGGCTAGGAAAGTTCTGTCTGATTAATTCTACTGTCTTTCCTATTCCCCTCCCCATTTCTTCCATTTGTTCTCCTTTGTCTAATCTGATAGATTTCTATTCTTCCCTTCCACACAATCCTTTATTCTGGGTTAGCAAACATGTATCAGAGAGAACTTTTGGCCTTTGACTTTTTAGAGACTAAATTATTTCACTTAGCATGATATTCTTCAGTTCTATCCATTTACTGACAAGTGCCATTATTTTCATTCTTTTTTATGACTGAGTAATATTCCATTGCATATATATATACCAAATTTTCTTTATGAATTCACCCACTAAAGGACACCTAGGTTGTTTCCATACCTCACCTATTGTGAGTTGATCTGCTATAAACATTGATGTTTATCAATGTTGTAGTATCTCCTTTGGGTATACACCAAAGACTGGGGTAACTAGTAAAAATGGTGGTTCCATTCTAAGTTTTCTGAGGAATCTCCACACAGATTTCCAGAGTGGTTGCACCAAGTTTCAACCCCACCGGCAATGTATGAGTGTACCCTTTCCCCACATCCTCACCAACATTTATTGTTGCTTGTATTCTTGATTGTTGCCATTATAACTGAAGTGAGATGGAATCTCAGTGTTTTTTTGGAGTGGGTACTGGGGATTGAACTCAGAGGTACTTGACCACTGAGCCACATATCCAGCCCTAATTTGTATTTTATTTAGAGACAGGACCTCACTGAGTTGTTTAGCATTTCAGTTTTGTTGAGGCTTGCTTTGAACTCAAGATTTGCTGGCCTCAGCCTCCTGAGCTGCTGAGTTTACAGAAGTGCACCACAGCACCCAGCTGATTGTAGTTTTAATTTGCTTTTCTGCAGTTGCTACAGATGTTGAATATTTGGATTATGGTGTTTAAACGTGTTTAATACATACGTCAAAACTTGTCAAACTGCATACTTTATATATGCTCTGTTTAATATATTTCAATAGTATTTCACTAAAGCTTTTGAAAGCAATAAGCTGCACTGCAAGGACAAACATCAAAGACACTGGTTAGGATGCAGCAATGCAGGATAAAGCCAGAGGACTGAAATCTTTAGCCTTATAGCAAAGATAAGTGAGAGCCAGGTTTCAAAGGAAGGGTTAACATGATCAAATCTGAACTCTAAAAATGTGTAATTATGACAGCAGTCTTCAGCATAGTTTCATGAGGCCACACAGCAGGAAAAACAGGTCAAAGTTTACTGCAGACTTCTGATAGAGACAATGTTACCCTGACAAGATAATGGTCAAGGCACAAGAGAGCAACGCAGCCAATAAAAGTAGTTGGAATGCCATTCACAAAGAAAAGTGCAGTTGGAATTATCATAGCTCTCTAGCTGAGAGTGTAACATAGTTCTCCATCTATTTTAATACAAAGTATATTTCTGAAAGGAACAGACATAACACATCACTGCTCCATGGTGCTGTGCTCAGCAACATGTGCATCTATTACTATAATATACATGAAGCCTAATTTTATGCAAAGTTTGTACCTTTACATGATGTTTTGTGTTGTTCAATCAACAGCAAAATTTTTTCATAGTTAGGGTCAGCCAACTCAAAATCCTTTGAGGCTGTTTCAGATGACTGACTTAAGTTATTAAGGTCTTCCATGGCATGGGCTTGTTTTTTGACCTGTAAACATAATATGATTTGAAAATATCTTCCAAATATATATAGCATGTACCAAATTCATAGAGGAAATAATTTTCTGTCATTTTATATGCAAAAACACAGGTGCTTGTAAAAGAGCTAGTTTGTGTCAAAAGGATACTTTTATCAATGGTGACTGTTTCTTACTCACTTTCTCAAAGTAGAAGTCTTTACCTAAAAATAGATTCTCTACTTTTCCAGGTTACATTTTACAATATAGTTTTATACTGAATCACCTAGCCTTTCACAGTGTATTTTTCAATACAATACTCTTTTATTATTTTTAACCATACCTTTTCTTCATTAGATGTTTTTTCTCTGAGCCTATGAAAAGAAAAAAACACACACATAAAACCTTTTCAGGTACATATTAATATGTAAATAAGGATGTCTAGTACCTTTGTATATAAAATATCTACATTTTTAATTCATTTCTCCTATTCATAAATTCTACAGGCTATTTAAATTTCAATCATAAACAGAAAGAGTAACACTAAGGGACAAAATAATACTAGCCATAAGATCATAATAAAAACAAAATTTAGATCACACTTTTGACAGTCAAAGCCAAAGTATCATGTTACATGCATTATTTGATAGAAATAAATACAAAAGTTTTATTATAATCAAAATAAAAGACAAATTTTTACGAAGGACTCAAATCCATTAGTAAAATATGACTTAAATCCTTCTACAAGAGAAAATCTTTTTGTATAACTTCAAGAGTTAGGTTTTCAAAACCTACAGTGTAATCACTGTGCATGTTTCTTACACTCCACATGGGTTCAGATTATTTTCATCTTCACAATTCCATAAGGCAGATAGCATACTAGGTATTTTATAAGAGAAGAAAGTAGGCAAAGAAAAGGTAAGTAGCTTGCTCAAAGGAAGCAAACCCAGGATACAGGTTTCAGGTTTTAAAACATGTGTTTCACAATAAGTTGAAAAAGTGTTATAAGGGAGATAACAGCAGATCAACCTACATTATCATTTCTTATCTGGTTATAATTATAAACAATAATTTCTGAATCTTGCCAATATTTTTAAAGTAAAGAGTTTAGACCAAATCAATTTTGGACCCCTAGTTTAGTTTCAATTAACTAAAGATTTATTTTTTCTAAAGAAATATATCAACAGGCATCTTTATCTATTCAACAGTTTATTTGTACATTTCGCAAATACTTTCTCAGCACAGAATCCATTTTGAAAGACACTGTTGGTATGGGGAAACAAAGTTTGTATGCTTTAAAACTTTAAAATGCCAAAGCAATATTGGGTAGTAAGTTGTCAATTGCTCACATTTCTGTTAGGTACAAACAAAAGCTTCCATTTTCCTCAAACACCTATTAAGTTGATACACCTGGTATTTTAGAGTACCATACAAAAAAATCATAGCTACACATGATGATACTCCCAAGAATTTGAACACAATTTGTTTAAGAGGTGTCATCAAACTGTTGTAAATATATTTAATTCTGAAATTATCAGCATGATATAGAACCAACCATATCAATGAGTGCATACTATATTAGTTTATGGATATGACAATTTAACTATTTCCTTATTGATGAGTATTTAGACTAGTTCCAATTTAATGATATGACAGTGCTATAATAAACACTCTTAATATTCATATTTATGTATATATTTGTATAAATACCCTTAACTATATATTATATATTTAATGTACCTGTTACACCTATTAGATATATTCACCTACTGTTTATTATGTACAACATGTAACGTTAATCCTTAATATATGTGTGTAGGTAATGCATTTACAAGTCAAATTTTCCATTCCAAGAAGACTCTAGTAATAGTTGTGGCGCTTTTAATTTTGAGGATTAATATTTTGAATCTTTGATACATGTTACTAATGTACCCTTCCAAAAGTGTTGACCAATTTAATGTAGGAACAGTGTATGAGGAATGTCTTCTTCCTCACAGTTTCTAATCTTCATCATTACTTTGCAGATAAAATATTCATTAATACATTTGGAAAAAAATTGTATCTCATTTTTTATTTTCATTTTTTGGAAAACCTCCAAGGTTGAATATCCCCAGTTAAAGCTTAATGTATATTAATCATGAACTATTAGACCAAATGAGAATGAGATTTAGAGAATAACAATTATCTACTGTGAAATACTGCCATAGGCTTACCCATAATGTTCTTGAAACTTCTTAAAAGAAAAGCACTCCTGGTCAGTTTTTCTGCTCTCTTTCTGTTCAGTTGATTCATCATCATAATCATCATCATGATCATCATCCTCTTCAGCACCTTCACATAGGTTTTGTGATTTGTCTCTTTCAGCTGGGTGCTCCTTGTTTTTTTCCTCAACCTTTAAGGAATGTTTGATACTAAGGATAACTGCTACTTTTCAATAAGAAGTTTTCTGTTTACATCCTTGATTTTACCACCTGATTTAGTTTAACTGTCACTTCAACCCATAAAATATTCTGTTCTTCCTTTAAATTTATAAAATGTCATTGAGACAGTTTATTTTTGTTCAAGTGGAGAACACAGAATTTTGTAAAATTTCAAATAGAACAATTGTTTATTCCATATTTTAATTTTGATCCATTCTTTGCTATGTAACATTTACACTCCCTATATGACTAGCAGACGCAAAAAGAAAAGGACATGAAAGGAGTCCTCTTTTCTCTTTACTACTTGGATCTTACATGAATTATCCAGATTCATGTGTCATTGTTGGGCCTCAGTAAAGACAGGAAGATTTCCCCTTTCTGCACTAGTCTTTCCCCCTTGCCTTTTGCAATTCTTTAGTCACTTGGATCCAGGGAGAGCAAAACAGTGAAGGTGCTCAATGCACTGTATGAACTAATGTTCGCTGCAACAAAAGGAATAGAACAATCCTGCTGCCTTGTAACTGGAGTGCTGGAAAATGAGATGCTTCCCAGATGGGTTATCTACATTAGCCCCATTACCTACTTGGGAGTAAATTCAAAAAGATTTAATGAGTCTGTCCAAGTTCCCAAGTGGCACTACCTAGTATCTTGGTGGCATGGAAAGATGCCACAATTTCATAATGCTGGTTCAGATAAATTATCCAGAATTTCATACTAAACAGATATGTTTAGTGTGACCTAGGGAAAGTGAAGCAATACTTTCTTGGGAGATGGGAAGCCTCCCAGTTCATATGCCACAACATTTGTTTTAAAAGGATATCTCTATATTTTTGTTTATATTTGAAACTCAGTGATCTTCATAAGTCCATGTTCTACATTAGTGTCAAGTCCAATATTTGGGACTAAGATTTAATGCTTCTTTATGGAATAAAATCATACATACCAAAGTTAACAAGTTTTCAAAAAAAATCTTAAAATAAAGGGCTGACTGAAACAGAAACATTAAACAGTAGTGATATAAAAAATGCATAAGTATTGCAAGCACAAGGCCCTGGGTTCAATCCCCAGCACAACAACAAGAAAGAAAATGCAGAATTATATGTACTTGTCAAAAATGTTTAAAGTGCTCATACTAGAATTATAAGTTTCAATGGTCTGAGTAAAACAGATGAATTTATACAGATGAAAGCACAATAAACAGATTAGTTTCACTGGAAAAAAATGTTATACCTCCCAAAACTAGGCTATGGCTATATTCCATCCCAGTAATGACTTTTCCTGACATTTCCATTTTTTTTTTGTTTAAATAAATGCTAATTAATCTTAGTTCAATCACAAAAACCAAACAAAAACACTTCAAGTTTATTACATTCTGTAAGCAACTTCTTCTATTCCTATTTTGGCTTAGACGATCATATGGTACAGTACTAAATCTTTCAGTTCATATGCATTCAGAAGCTGATTGACTTAAGCTGATGAAGAAGAAAGATCATGAGAATACTTTTCTGAACTCCTATTTATGGAGAGAGCAGCAAGCATCTATTTCTAGATACAATTTCATATTTAGATAACCCCATTTAATACTTGAGCTTTTTAAAAGCAGGAAATCAGAATATAATTGATAGTGAGAAAAACCAAGAGTAGCAACAAGAGAACATCTATCTCATTCTGAAGGTGAACTTTTGCTTTTTCTAATGCCAAGACCTCTACTTGTAACATGCCTACCTCATTCCTAAACCTTCACTTGCCTTGCAGTAATTGGGCATCTGGACATTCTTTTATTATTCTGTCACTATGTTGTAGATAGAATCTCACCTTTTCTAATTCAGTTCCCATGCTCTTAGAGCTATCAGCACTGCAATGATCACATAGTAGCGTCTGAAACAAAATTTGTATTCATTTTGCTTACTTATAAGTATCGTTAACCGTATAAATACTGTGCCTTTTTATTTGAATAATGTGATTCCCTTCTTGGGAGTAGGTAAGATATGAATTGAGATGGTTTTTTGGCTTACTAGACCTAGGCATTTATCCAACATTTAATTCCAAGTAGGAGTACTTATGTTCATGGTTGGTTTTATTTGCAGATCAAATTCTTGGTCTTCTTTCATTATAACTATAACAACTTCTGGGTTCTTTGAATTTTTATTTTCTGTATTATTATCAAATTCTCCTCCTCAGCATTAGAAGCATGTTCACTTTCTAGCTGATCATTTTCAGGCTCTAATTTATTTTCACTTAGATGCATCTCAGAACAAAATTTGTGAGAATGTTCCAGAGCATGTATGAGAAGGACATATATTTTTAAGACTGGGTTCTTTTTATTTAAGATATTTCTGCATTACTACAGAGACAGACAACCAGAAGCAAACTTTCCTAACAATCAAGTATAGGACTTGTCAAATTTGAGCATGTTTTCTTTAAAATTGTTCTTTCTTTGAAGTTGTCACATATTAAGGGCCACTATCAATAGACATCAAATAAAGCAGTTTGTGGATGTGAAGGACCTGAGGAGCAAAAGCAATTGGATTTTACTGGATGTCAGGAACATGGGCTTGGCAAGGTGAGCTGGGGGTCTCTCTGCCAGCACAGCTCCGCAGCCCCTCCACAGCCCCTTCTCACTCACATGATTATTTCACTAGATGCAGGAACAGCATTTGACAAAATAAAGGTCAAAAATACAAGAAAAACAAGGGAAAGTAAAAACATGCCTCAACATTTTAAAAGTTATTTTCTCTACAAAATGACCAACATTATGCTAAAAAGGAGAAAAACTGAAATCATTCCCCCCAAACTTGGAACAAGACAAGGATGCCCTCTTTTATCACTTCTTAATAACATAGTCCCTCATCGCTCTAGCCAGAGCTTTTAGGAAAATAAGAGAAAGACAATGAATTTATACAGGAAAATAAAACTAAACAGCTCACTTTGACAACAATATGATTCTCTCTTTAGAAGACCCTAAAAATGCACCAGAAACATTCTAGAACTCATGACCCCATGTAGCAAACTAGCAGCATACAATATGAACACCCATAAATCAGTTGAATAAGAGTAAACTCCCAACAACTCATGACCACTAACACAGCACTGCTGAAGGTACTCAAAAGAATCTGACATAGAAAAGAACAAGACAATGAGACAATAGAGCATGTGAAAGAATAAATATCACAAGAGAAGGGAAGCAAATGTGAATTAGGGGTGAATGCAATATTAAAAATAAAACAAAATGGCACAAAGATATACATACCACTCTACCACTCAGACTGAATGTACATGGACTTGATCCTTCAATTAAAAGACATTGAGTGGAATATTGAATGCAAAAGTCAAGATCCTACTGTATCTTGTCTGCAGGAAACATGTCTCATGCAAAGAGACTCACAGAATGAAAGGATGGAAAATGTTATGTACATTTCATACAAATGGAAGTTCAAAGCAAGGAGCAATAGCTCTTCTCATATTTGCCAAAAAGACTTCAAACCACCATGTGCCAGAAATAACAAGGGAGATCAATGTACTGGTGAAATGAATATTCCAACAAGAAGCATAAAGGGTTATAATTAATTATGCCATGGACTTCAGTGCCCCCAAATTCATGAAACAAAACCATTCAAAGTAAAGGGACAGATGAGCCCCAGGAAGATCAGGATAGGGCACTTTAATATACTATGCTCACAAGTAGGTATGGCATCCATACTACAAATCAACCATTACTACACAAATCAAATGTACTTTGGATCAAAAGCACTTTTCCCAGTCTATGGAATATTTCTTAGAGACAAGTCAAATACTCATTCTCCAAATTTTCTACAAAGCAGGCTCTATGTTGGACATCAAAGCTATTCTCCTCAAATACATAAAGCAATCAGAATAATTACTGGCATGGTATCTGATAATAATAAAATAAGTTTTCAAAACTATACAACCCATAAGAACAGAATCAGTACAGTCACTGTGAGAATGAACAGTATACTTTTCTAGTATGAATGGCTCTTCAAAGAACTCAAGGGAAATATTTAAAGACCTTTAGAATCAATTGAAAAGAGAAACACATCATAGAATCTCTGGGATACAATGAAATCAGTGCTTAGGTGGAAGAGTATAAATGGGACTACTTAACTGCAAATCTGATGGAAGGCAACTAAATTAACTAGAGATAAGTCTTGAGGTCATAATGAAACAAGAGAAAGAAAGAAATGATAACTATTAGTGCCAACTTTAGTGAATTAGAAAATGAATAAACAATATAAAGAATAAATGAAACAAAGAGTTGGTTCTTTGAAAACATCAAGAAGTTTGATAAACACTGAACCAAATAAAGTAAAGAGAGAGAAGATATCATTGATAAATCTGCAGACAAAAAAGTGACTCTTGAAGGGAAACCTTTCTGAAATCCAGAAAACCATTAAGAACCATGTTGAAAAGTTCAATGCCAATAAAATAGAATTCTACAGGCCTGCTGGGATCACTTACAGTATAAAAATAAGAAAATGTAGAAGAAATGAATGAATTTCTAGACATATATGACCTACAAACATTAAAACAAGAGAACACTGGAAACCTAAACAGACCAATACCATGCTGTTATATTGAAGGACTAATGAAAAGCCTTCCCAAAACAAAAGCACACGACCAGACATATTCCTGGCTGAAATTTCTCAGAACATCAAAGGACAAGTAAAACTGAAGATCTTCCAAAAATTACATAGAAAAGAAAAGAAGAAAACAGGCAGAGATGTTCTATGAGGGCAATATCTTCCTTATAGACAAACAGCATAACAATAAAACAAGGAAAGAAACATATTTCATAGTATTCTTGAGGAACATAAGTGCCAAAACCCTCATGAAAACCTAGAAAACAATTTTAACCCTCATTTTAATGGTCAAACAACAACATAATATTGGTTTAATTCCAGGAATGCAAGGATGGTTCAACTGGTTCAACACATGCAAATCAATAAATGCAGTACAGAACAGAGAACATCAAAGATGAAAATCTCACAGTCATATCAATAGATATATAAGAGCCTTTGACAAAATTCATCAGTGTTATATTAGAAAAGTCTCAAGAAGCTTAGGACAGCAGGATCTTGCTGTAGGATTATGGAAGCTGTGTATGCCAAATCAAAAACCAATGGCAGACTGAATGGTGAGAAACTGAAAGCCTTTCTCCCCAAAATCAGAAACAAGTAAAAGATGTGCATGCTCATGACTCCCATAAAAACAGCACCCGAAATTTTAGTCAGAGGAATTAGACAAGGGAAGGAAATACAAAGTGAGTGTCAAATTCACCCTATTTACAAAACATCACACCCTCTATTAGAGGATTCTAAAGGCTCCACCCAAAGAACTTAAGATGGGATCAACCAATTTAGTAAAGTAACTGAACACAAAATCAACAGAAAAAACATGAAGAATATATCTATACCATAAAAACAACCTCATGGTGAATGGTATGCAGCTAACAATTCCACTCACAATAGAAGAAAAATTATGTACAGGAATAAACCAAAATAGGGAGTTGATATAACTATGCAGGCAAAGTGGCAGAAAGAGAAATGGAAATTGAACAAGACAAGTTGATGGAGAGACCTCACATGTTAATAAAAAAGGCAGACATAGTATTGAAGAAATATGTACATACTCAAATGGTTTGCTGATTTTAGTCAGTCCCAATCAAAACTCCCATGATGTACTTCCTGCAACTGGAAAAAATTATCCTGGAATTTGCATGGATGAAAAGAGACCAAAAATAGACAAAAGGATCTAGAGACATAAGAGCAATTGCAGAGTCATCAAAATACTCACATTCAAAATGTAACACAGATCAAAAATCAGGAAAACTGCATCATGCTGGCAATAAAATATACACAAACCAGAGTTGATGGAAGACACAGAGAAGAAGCCACTTGGCTACAGACATCTGATTCTTGGGCACAAGAATCAGACAACTTTTTCTTTTTCTTTTATAGAGGCCAACAGCAAGAGAAATGATAAAGAGCCTGAAGAGAGAATCTAAAGAATAGGAGAAAGTTTTTGAAAACTATTGCTCTGCAAGGACACGATAACAAAAGTATATAAAAAACTGAGAATGCTTAGCATCATGAATACAATTAACCCAATAAATTAGGAATAAATGGACATTTCACAAAGGAAGAAAAGGAAATATTCAAATACATATGGAAAATGTGTTCAAAATGTTTAGCAATCATGTTAAATGCAATTCAAAAGAGATGCAATACTCAGAGATTTCCTCTCCAGTCAGAATGGAAACCATCAAGAGCACACAGTAAATGCTGCTGAGGATGTGGGGAAAAATGTATCTCACAAATTTTTGGTGGGACTACAAATTAGTGCAGCCATTTTGAAAAGCAATATGAACAATTCTCAAATAACCAGAAAGGGACAACTATATGATCCAGTTATTTCACTTCTGGGCATATGTCTAAAAGTTGTAAAAGGAGCATACCAATAGGGATACAAGTACATAAATACCTTCACCAGCAAAACTCACAGAAGCCAAGACATATTGAAAGGGTAAAAAATGCACTATTTATACATGAAGATATTTTCGTGTTTATTAAAGACCTTATGCCATTTGCCAAACATAGATGGTAAAATAGGATATTGTGCTAATTGAAAAAAGGCACATGAGAAAATCAGGTTTGAAAAATGTACTCTCTTAGGATGAAATTAAAGCAAGCGAAAATATACAATATCAGTTGGGGAAAGGATATCATAGAGTTAAATGGAAGATTAAGAGAAATTTTTATGTGGATGGAAGACAAATGGGGAAAGGGAGGAATGTGGAATGAGATTGACAAAATAACTGTATTTGCAAGTAAGAAAATATCATATTCCACCTTTATGCACATCTATGAAACACCTATTGAAACTTAATAAATAAAAGTGTTGAAGACCCTGAGGATCCAAGATGGCAGACTATAGGGAGGCTGCATTCCTTGTCACTCGTAACTCTGGTTTCAAGCAGGGGATATCTATTTCTTGGTGAGGCAGTTTTTGCTGCTTATCGATCCCCTGCTGTTTACCCCATTTGTCTGCTGTGATCACCTGCAGTTTGCCAGCATATCCATGCGTTTTTTGAGTTTAGATTGCTCACTGTCAGGTGCTTATCATCCACCATTTGCCTGTCTCTCACCTGTCCATTGACTGCCTTACATCTATCCATCACCCAAGGCACGAGATTCACCCCCTGATCATCCGACAACAGTCAGCAAACTGATCACCGACTGCCAGTGGAGCACCAGCTGCCTGCTGTTGCCTGGAAGTTCACTGTTACAGTGCCTGCAGGTTTGATTACACGTGACTGCTGCCATTTTGAGACAACAGCCAGGCCCCATAGGACCCCTGGCCGGACTGACTGAGCCCTGTCGCCAGGATCCCTCAGCCCAACTGATCACTCCCTGCCTCTCAGGCCCTCACATTGACTGACTGCTCCCTGCCTCCAGGACCCCAGAACAACTGACTGCACCCTATCACTGGGACCCAGACTGACTGATTGCAACCGACCTCCAGGATCCCGTAACTACACCAAACACACCCAACCTCCAGGACCCCTGCCTGACCAATCGCATCCCGCCTCCAGGACCTCCTGCAGACCACGGCCACACCCTGAGCTGCAGCTCCCTATTTGCCAACACATTTGGAAGCCAGAGCAGCCATCTTGGATAATCCCGGAAGTCATAGCTCTGATCTTTAGGTGGGGTAAAACCCATCCTGAGATGCCTGCTGGAGGCTTGAAGCTCATTGTCAGGTACCTCTCATGCATCAGGCTACTGAACTCTGGGAGGTTTCATTACTATATGACTGGTATACTGTAGATTTTCTTTTTTCTCCTTATTGAAAAAATTTAAGTTTTTATTTCTTTACTTTTCTTGCTCTCTTTTCCTTTTGTTTAACTGTTCCCACAGAGTCTTTTTCTCCCCTTTTGGCATGCAAACATCCAATTTCTTTTGATTACACTCTCACCCTTTCTATTATCTAGAACTTCTGTATATTCTTTTCTTATCCCATTAACAGCCACATTCTACATCCCTCTGCTTCCTCTTTGTCCTCCATTTGAAACTGCAGACCTTGTTGCAAATCTGTTTGTTATACTGAAGATAATATTTGAACTCATTCTGTTTATTATGACAATTTTGTTATTGTCCTTATAGGGGCTATTTGGTCTAGGATTGCATAGTGTCTGAATTGGGCACTGCTAATATTGATCTCCCCTTAAAGAAAGGGTTCTGGAAACCTATAGGGCCACTATAAGCCTATAGGGGGAAATCTGCAATACCCCAGATCTGCACTGCTAGAGGGGAAGATACATGAACAACATGAAAAAACAAGGGAAGAAAATGATCCAAACAAATCTAGATTCTATATTAAGAGAATCCAATGACAGTATATTAGAAGAAATGTCAGAAAAATACTTCAGATTATACATAATTAAGATGATTCGTGAAGCAAAGGATGAGATAAGAGAGGAAATGCAGTCAATGAATGATAATACCAATAAGCTGAAAGAACAAGTGCAGGAAGCAAAAGATCATTTCAAAAAAGAGATAGAGATTCTCAAAAAAAAAAAAAAAAAAAAACAAATGGAAATCCTTGAAATGAAGGAAACAATAAACCAAACAAAAAACTCAATGGAGAGCATCACCAAAAGACTAGACCACTTGGAAGACAGAACCTCAGACAATGAAGACAAAATATTGAATCTTGAAAATAAAGTTGCCCAAACAGAGAAGATGGTAAGAAATCATGAAAAGAATCTCCAAGAACTATGGGACATCATGAAAAGACCAAATTTAAGAATTATTGGGATTGAGAAAGGCACAGAGATACAAACCAAAGAAATGAACAACCTATTCAATGAAATAATATCAGAAAATTTCCCTAACCTGAAGAATGAAATGGAAAATCAAATACAAGAGGCTTATAGAACACCAAATGCACAAAATCACAACATATCCACACCAAGGCACATTATAATGAAAATGCCTAACATTCAAAATAAAGATAGGATTTTGAAGGCCGTGAGAGAAAAGCATCAGATTACATATAGGTGGAGATCAATACAGATAGCAGCCAATTTCTCAACCCAGACTCTAAAAGCTGAAACAACATATTTCAAGCTCTGAAAGAACATGGTTGCTAACCAAGAATCCTATACCCAGCAAAACTAACCTTCAGATTTGAAGATGAAATACAATCTTTCCATGATAAACAAAAGTTAAAAGAATTTACAAATAGGAAGCCTGCACTACAGAATGTTCTCAACAAAATATTCCATGAGGAGGAAATGAAGAACAACAATGGAAGCCAGCAAAGGGAGGAACTACCTTAGAGAAAAACCACTCAAAGGAGAAACCAAGCCAACTTAAAAACCAAAAATAAGCCAAATGCCTGGGAATACAAATCATATCTAATAATAACCCTGAATGTTAATGACCTAAACTCATCAATCAAAAGACATAGACTGGCAGAATGGATTAAAAAGAAAGACCCAACAATATGCTGTCTGCAAGAGACTCATCTCATAGAAAAAGACATCCACAGACTAAAGGTGAATGGATGGGAAAAAACCTACCACATACATGGACTCAGTTAAAAAGCAGGGATTTCCATCCTTATATCAGATAAAGTGGACTTCAAGCCAAAGTTATTCAGAAGGGATAAAGAAGGACATTTCATACTGCTTAAGGGAACCATAAATCAGGAAGACATAATGATAGTAAATATTTATGCCCCAAATAATGGTGCATCACTGTACATCAAACAAATCCTTCTTAATTTCAGGAATCACATAGACCACAACACAATAATTCTGGGTGACTTTAATGCACCGCTGTCACCACTAGATATGTCTTCCAAACAAAAACCAACCAAAGAAACCATAGAACTCAATAACACAATCAATAACCTAGACTTAATAGACATATATAGAATATTCCATCCATCAATGAGCGGATTCACTTTCTTCTCAGCAACACATGGAACCTTCTCAAAAATAGACCATATGTTATGCCACAAAGCAGCCCTTAGGAAATGCAAAAATAGAGATACTGCCTTGTGTTCTATCAGATCATAATGGACTGAGAGTAGAAATCAATGACAAAATAAAAAATAGAAATTACTCCAACACCTGGAGACTAAATAATATGCTATTGAATGAAACATGGATGACAAAAAACATCAGGGAGGAGATTAAAAAAAATTCTTAGAGGTGAATGAGAACAACGATACAGCATATCAAAATCTCTGGGACACTATGAAAGTGGTACTGAGAGGAAAATTCATTGCATGGAGTGCATTCCAGAAAAGAATGAAAAGTCAACAACTAAATGACCTAACATTACGGTTCAAAGCCCTAGAAAAAGAAGAACAGAATAACAGCAAAAGTAGTAGAAGAGAGGAAATAATTAAAATCAGAGCTGAAATCAATGAAATTGAAACAAAAGAAACAATTCAAAAAATTGACAAAATAAAAAGTTGGTTCTTTGAGAAAGTAAAAAAAAAAATAGACAAACCCTTAGCCACACTAACAAAGAGAAGGAGAGAGAGGACTCAAATTACTAAAATTCATGATAAAAAAGAAATATCAAGACAGACACCACTGAGATACAGAACATAATGAGAAGCTACTTTGAAAATCTGTATTCCAACAAAATAGAAACTACTGACACATTGACAAATTTCTAGAGACATATGCTCCTCCCAAACTGAACCAGGAGGACATACACAATTTAAACAGATCAATATCAAGCAATGAAAGAAGAAGTCGTCAAAAATCTACCATCCAAGAAAAGCCCAAGACCAGATGGATTCTCAGTCATGTTCTACAAGACCTTCAAAGAACTCATTCCAAGACTTCTCAAAGTATTCCAGGAAATAGAAAAGGATGGTACCCTACCAAACTCATTCTATGAAGCTAATATCACCCTCATACCCAAATCAGGCAAAGACACATCAAGGAAAGATAATTTTAGACCAATATCCTTGGTGAATATAGGTACAAAGATCCTTAACAAAATATTGGCAAACCATATCCAAAAACATATTAAGAAAATTGTGCATCATGATCAAGTGGGGTTCATCCCTGGAATGCAAGGATGGTTTAACATCCATAAATAAATAAACATAATCCATCATGTTAATAGACTTAAGGATAAGAATCATATGGTCATTTTAATAGATGCAGAAAAAGTGTTTGACAAAATACAACACCACTTCATGCTCAAAACACTAGAAAAAATAGAGATAGTAGGAACATACCTGAACATTGTAAAGGCTATTTATGCTAAGCTCATGGCCAACATCATTCTTAATGGAGAAAAACTGAAACCATTCCCTTTATAAATGGGAACAAGACAGGGATGTCGTCTTTCACCACTTCTATTCAACATTGTCCTCGAAACTTTAGCCAGAGCAATTAGGCAGACCAAAGAAATTAAAGGGATAGGAATAGGAAAAGAGGAACTTAAGCTGTCACTATTCACTGATGACATGATTCTATATTTAGAGGATCCAAGAACCTCCTCCAGAA
This sequence comes from Sciurus carolinensis, assembly GCF_902686445.1. Lineage (NCBI taxonomy): Eukaryota > Metazoa > Chordata > Mammalia > Rodentia > Sciuridae > Sciurus > Sciurus carolinensis. The sequence continues at coordinate 1,583,442 of NW_025920130.1, read as the reverse complement.
AACTTCTAGACCTCATCAATGAATTCAGTGAAATAGCAGGCTATAAAATCAACACACATAAATCTAAAGCATTTTCATATGCAAGCAATGAAACATCTGAAAGGGAAATGAGGAAAACAACTCCATTTGCAAGAGCCTCAAAAAAAAAATAAAATACTTGGGAATCAATCTAACCAAAATGGTAAAAGATCTCTACAATGAAAACTACAAAACATTGAAGAAAGAAATTGAGGAAGACCTTAGAAGATGGAAAGATCTCCCATGTTCTTGGATAGGCAGAATTAATATTGTCAAAATGGCTATATTACCAAAAGTGCTATACAGATTCAATGGAATTCCAATTAAAATCCCAATGATGTACCTTACAGAAATAGAGCAAGCAATCATGAAATTCATGGAAGAATAAGAAACCCAGAATAGCTAAAGCAATCCTTCGCAGGAAAAATGAAACAGGGGGTATCACAATACCAGAACTTCAACTATACTACAAAGCAATAATAACAAAAATGACATGGTATTGGCACCAAAATACACAGGTAGATCAATGGTACAGAATAGAGGATGCATACACAAACCCAAATAAATACAATTTTCTCATACTAGACAAAGGTTCCAAAAATATGCAATGGAGAAAAGATAGCCTCTTCAACAAATGGTGCTGGGAAAACTGGAAATCCATATGCAACAGAATGAAAATAAACCCCTATCTCTCACCCTGCACAAAACTCAACTCAGAATGGATCAAGGACCTCGGAATCAGACCAGAGACCCTGCATCTTATAGAAGAAAAAGTAGGTCCAAATCTTCAACATGTCTGCTTAGGATCAGACTTTCTTAACAGGACTCCCATAGCACAAGAAATAAAAGCAAGAATCAACAACTGGGATAGATTCCAACTAAAAAGCTTTCTCTCAGCAAAGGAAACTATCAGTAGTGTGAAGAGAGAGCCTATAGAGTGGGAGAAAATCTTTGCCACTTATATTTCAGATAGAGCGCTAATTTCCAGAATCTATAAAGAACTCAAAAAACTCTACACCAAGAATACAAATAATCCAATCAACAAATGGGCTAAGGAAATGAACAGACACTTCACAGAAGAAGATGTACAAGCAATCAACAGATATATGAAAAAATGTTCAACATCTCTAGTAATAAGAGAAATGGAAATCAAAATTATCCTAAGATTTCATCTCACCCCAATTAGAATGGCAATTATCAAGAATACAAGCAACAATAGGTGTTGGTGAGGATGTGGGGGAAATGGTACACTCATACATTGCTGGTGGGGTTGCAAATTAGTTCAGCCACTCTGGAAAGCAGTATGGAGATTTCTTAGAAAACTTGGAATGAAACCACCATTTGACCCAGCTATCCCACTCCTTGGCCTATACCCAAAGGACTTAAAATCAGCATACTACAGATATACAGCCACATCAATGTTCATAGCTTCTCAATTCACAATTGCCAGACTGTGGAACCAACCTAGATGTTCGTCAATTAATGAATGGATAAAGAAACTGTGGTATATATATACAATGGAATATTACTCAGCTATAAAGAATAATAAAATTATGGCATTTGCAGGCAAATGGATGAAATTGGAGAATATCATGCTAAGTGAGATAAGCCGATCTCAAAAATCCAAAAGAGGAATGATCTCACTGATCAGCGGATGATGACACATAATGGGGGGTGGGAGGGTGGCAAGAATGGAGGAAGGAGGGACTGTATAGAGGGAAAAGAGGGGTGGGATGGGTGGGGGGGAAGGAAAAATAACAGAATGAATCAAACCTCATTACCCTATATGAATGTATGATTACGCAAATGGTATGTACAAACAGAAACAGCATGTATCCCATTTGTTTAAAATAAAAATAAATTAAAAAAATAATAATAAAGGTGTTGAAGTTAGACCAGCAGAGCAGACGAACGTGAGATTGAAGGGAAAGGGATGGTGAGAACAAGGGTCTGAAATCTTGTAAATAACGTTTAGCTATGGCAGCATCAATATGCGTCCAACTACCCTGTACAAGTGAACAGTTTAATCCTACCCAATCCTCTGCATCTCAGTCCTCCACATACATCTCCCTTGGGGATATACTTATTTGCTATTGTTGACTAGTAGGGGCCTTGTGTTTCTTTCTAGGATCATTGTCATCATTAAAGGACTATGGGAAAAGATGTGTCAAAAAGGGGGTGGGGAAAAGTATTAGAAGCCACCTTACATTTTCAGGTCAGGAGGACAGGTCATCTCAGGCAAACTTTTTACCCTGAGGTGTCTCAGATGCAGGCTGGAAAACACAGGTTCTGATTCACTGTCAGAATTATCCATGTCATGCAAGGCTCGATTTTCCCCTTGCTTCTAGGGGTCATATTTTCCTTTTATAATAATAAAACCAAGTAAAATACACATGAAACACTTTGTAATTAAGAATCAATAAACATCACAGGGAGGGACCATTTTTAAACACATTACCATCGGTCCAGGACTGAAAAAATTTTCACAACCTTTTCCTTTTCCTCCACGGATATTATAGGTTGAAGAAAAACATGATAATTGTAATGAGCAAGCATTCAATACAATTGAAACTCAGCAGCACACACATCATTTTCTGAAATGAACCATATATTAGGAAACAAAGCAACACTTTGTAGCAATGAAAAAATCAGAGGGAATACTGTGCTTTCTGTCCGATGATAACAGAAAGAGATTATAAATCAACAATGTACTAAAATGTAGAAGCTATGCTAATCTCTTGAGCCTAAACAGTACACTAGTGAATGACCATTGGAGAGGAGAGGAAATCATGGATGAAATTTAAATATATTCAGAGACCAAAACAAAATATCCTTATCACTGAGAGGCTCTGCAGGCAGTTTTCAGAAGAAAGGTCATAGCACAGATCTCATTCATTAAAACAACAGAAAGTCTCCAAATAAATAACCTAACATTGTACATCAAGGTCCTGGAACACAGAGAAAAAAATCAAAACTACAAACACAACAAGACCTGAAATAATGAACATCACAACCAAAATCAATACAATGGAAACAAAAGATTCAAATGTTTCAATGAGACACAGAATTAGGTTCCTTGAAAAAAATAATCCAATTGACATTCCCTTGGCCTTCATAAGTAGGGAAAGAAGGAAAAAGACTCCGTTGTCTACAATATGGGATTTAAAGGGAAATGTCACCATGGACAAGATCAAAAACCCTGTATAATCAGAAACTGTTCTGAAAACTTATAATCAAATCAGAGAGAAAATCAGGAAGATACTGGCACATTTCTAGAGAAAGAATTCCTACCCAAATTGAGCAAGTAAGACATAGAAAATTTACAAAAATCAATTTCAAATAATTAAATTCAAGATCTTAGATATGCTTTCCAACCAAGAAAAGTCCAGGACCCAGTGGAATCTCAGCTGAGTTCAACCACACCTTCAGTGAAGAGGTAATAGGAATCCTTTCCAAGATATTCTATGGAAAAGAAAAGGAAGGGATCCTTCCAAGCTCATTTATGAAACTGGCATCACCCTGATTCCAAAAGGAGAAGATGACCAATCAAAGAAAGAAAACTTTAGACCATACCCTGATGAACACATCTTTTCAATAATAAAATTTTATAAAATTAAAAAATATAAATAAATGCAAAAGTTCTTAAGAAAATGCTGGTGCATCACACACAAAAGCACATTAAAGTGATAGGGCACCATGACAAAGTGTGTTCCTTTTCCAGGGATGAATGTTTAGTTCAATTGATGGGATTTACCATATAGATACATATAAAAAAAGACACACATGATTCTCTCAGAGGATGCAGGAAAAGTATTTGACTAAATAAAGGTTCAAAACACAAGAAAAACAAGGGCAAATAAAAACATGCCTCAACATTTTAAAAGCTATGCTCTCTAAAACAAAAACTTACTTCAATCTAAAGGGAGAAAACTGAAAGCATTCCTCCAAAGGTTGCAAGAAAACAGGGATGCCCTCTTTTACCACTTATGTACAACATGGTGCTCATTGCTCCAGCCAGAGCTATTAGGAAAATAGTAGAAAGGAAAAGTGTTCATACACACAAAGTAAGAGCTAAACCTAGCTCTCTTTGCCAATATCTTGATTCTCTAATTAGAAGACCCAAAAAATGCACCTGAAAAATTCTAGAACTTGTGACCCCATGCAGCAAACTATCTGTGTGTATTCTTCCAAAATTATTTTATAATGCAGGGGTCTCCCTGCTTCCAAATGAGAAGAAATCCCATCAAAGAACTAAATCTTCAAGTTATTAATCCTGATGAACATAAATGCAAAATTTTTTAGCAACATACTTTCAAATCACATTAAATTCATAGCATACCATGATCAAGTGTGTTTCATTCTGAGGATGATTGTTTGGATCAAGAGATATGAATCACCCCATCTAAACATAAAGACAGCAATCACATGATTACCTCAATTTTTGAAGGAATGGCATTTAAAAACATAAAGGTTCAAACCCCCAAATCATGAGGTAGAGAGAAAACATAACTCACCCTTTTTAAAGTTCAAAACATGGCCAACACCATTTTAAATGGAGAATAATTGAAAGTGTTCCTTCTAAAAACTGGAATAAGACAGAGAAGTCCCTCTTTCTCTACTTCTGCCAACATAGTCCATGTTACTCTAGTCAGAGTTCTTAGGCAAAGAACAGAAAGAATATGGATATAGAAAAGAGATATATACAGAAAAAGAAGTGCTTATGCTAGCACTGTTTGAGGACAACAAGATTCTCTTTTTAGAAGCCCCAAGAAAACATTCTGGATCTCAAGAACAAATGCAGCAAACTAGCAAGATACAAAATAATAACCTGTAAATCATTTGCATAAGTGTAATTTAAAACAACTCATGGCCACTAAGGCAGCAGGCCTGAATGCAATGAATACAATCCTACATATAAAAGAAAGTAAAAATCAGACATAGAGCATGTGAATTAATAAATCTCACTACAGTACATAAGCAAATATGAATTATGATTGAATTCAATTGTAAAAAAGAATAAAATGAAATGAAGAAATACATACCTCTATCATTTATACTGGATGAAAATGAACTTCCTTTTTCATAAAAGACATTAAATAAAACATGAAATGAAAAAAGTCAAGACCCAACTATATGTTGAATGCAGGAAACAACCATCACATTTAAAAGGTCTCACAGAATAAAAGGATGGAAAATGGTATTTCCATTTCATACAAATAGAAGCCAAATGCAAGCAGCAGTATCTCTTCTCATATTTGCTAAAACACCATAAGCCAGAAATTACAAGGAAAATCACTACCTATGAAATATAAAAGGAATAATCCAACAAGAAGTTTTAATGACTCTAAATATTTATGCCATGAATATCAGTGGCCACAATTTCATAAAACAAAAATTGCTCAAAGTAAAGGGACAGATGGGCCCCTGTGAAATCAGTTTTGGTCACTTCAATATACCACTCTCAACCATACCTATGTTATTCAGACAAAAAATCAACAGTTCCTACTAAGTTCACATATACTTTTCATCAAATGAAATTGACAAGTCTATGGAATTTTTCCACAGACAAGAGTAGAATTCTTTCCATAGAATTTTCTCTAAAAGAGATTCTATATTAGGCCACAAAGTTTATTCTTAGCAAATACAAAATGCAATGAAAATAATTTCTTGCATAGTATCTGATCATAATAAAATATTTCAACAGCACACCATGAAAAAAGGGAGAGACAGTACATTGCTTGCAGAATGAGCAATACACTTTCATGTGATCAATGGGTCATTAAAAAAATCAGTGGAAATACTCAAAAGTCTTTAGAATCAATTGAAAAAGAAACATCCCACAATCTGTGGTATACACTAAAAGCAGTTCTAAGGTAGAAGTTTATTATAAATGTGGCCACATAACTAAAAGATCAGAGGGATCTCAACTAGATATACAACACATGAATCTCCAGGTTTTAGGGAAAAAAACCAATCTCATTCTAAATGCAGTAGAAAAAAGAAATGATAAATATAGTGCCAAAATTAATGAATTAGAAATGAATGAAAAATTAAAAAGATAAATAAAACAAAGAGTTGGTTCTTTAACAAGATAAACAAGACAGATAAAGCCAGAATCACACTAACCAAAATAAAAAGAGAGAAGATATAAATGCGTAAATTTCCAGACAAAAAAGTATATATTATAACAGACACCTTTCTGAAATCCAGAGGACCATATTAAGGACTATTTTGGAAATTTCAATGCCAATAAATGGGAAATTCAGAGGACTATCAGAATTACTTACATTATAAAAATTAGAAATGAACAAGTGATGGATAAATTTCTAGACACATATGACCCTACAAAAATTGAATCAAGAGTACACAAGAAATCTAAACAGACTGACAGTTTGCATTATAGTGAAACAGTAATGAACAGAAGAGCAGGGTCAGACATATTCATGGTTGAAATTTCCCAGACCATCAAAGAACAGCTAACACCGATGAGCCTCAAAAAATTACATGGGAGAGGGAAGGGAGGGAACTGGCAAACACATACTTTGAAGTCAATATGAACCTTATAGGAAAAACACATAAGAATACAAAAAGAAACTTATTTACTAATATTTCTTGGAACACAGTGACAAAACACCTGAAGAAATGTTTGAAAACAATTTCAACAACACATTTAAATGATCATACAACAACATAAAATTGGTTTAATTCCAAAAAAGCAAGGATGGTTCAACACATGCAAATCAATAAATGCACTACACCACAAGGAGAATTAAAGATAAAAACCTCATGATCATCTCATTAGATGTACAAAAAAGCCTTTGACAATATTCAACAGACCTTCAAGAGAAAAATCTTAAGAAAATAGGAACTGCAGGAACTTGATATAGTATTACAAAAACTGTATGCCAAATCCAAAGCCAAGGGCATACAGAATGTTAAAAAAATTGCAAACTTTCACTCTAAAGTCAGAAACAAGGAAAAGATGAATATGATCACCACTTCTATACAAAATATCATTTGAAATTTTAGTCAGAGCAATTACACAAGCGAAGGAAATACAAAGTAAGAACTCAAATGATCACTATTTACAGATTATCTGATTCTCTGCTAGAAGACTCGAAAGGCTCCAGCAGGAAAAGGTAAGATGGGATAAGAGATAAAAGAATTTTCTAAAGTAGCTGAGAACAAAATCAACATAAAACATAAATATCTATATGATAAAAACAACCCCAATGAGGACGAAATAAGGGTAACAACTATTATGATAATACAAGGAAAGTTTTAAATAGAAATAACCCAAACAATGAAGGTGATATAAATATTCAAGCAAAATGTGGAATGACAAAAACAAAATTGTAGAAGATACAATATCATAGAGAGACCTCTATTATTTATGAAAAGACTGACAGTAGTGGGAAAATATCCACATATACAAGGTGGCTCATTGATTTTATGGAGTCCCTATAAAACCTCCAATGATATTCTTCATGCAACTAGAAAAATTATCCTGAAATTCACATGGATGAAAAACAGATCAAAAATAGACACAGGAAACCTGAGACATAAGAGCAATGTAGAAGGCATCACAATACCAAATTTCAAAGCATAACACAGAGCCAGAAACAGCATGATGCTGGCATTAAAACACAACCACGAAACAGAATTGAGAGAAAATACAGAGAAGAACCCACTGAATGACAGTATCAGTATGAATCCAACTATTATTTGCAAATCTAATAAATAAGAAAAATTAAAATATGGCAATGGGTAAACTGGATATCCACATGCAGAAGAATGTAACTACATCTCTATTGCTGCCCAAGTACAGGACATCACCAAGGGGATAGAAAACCTAGATAAAACATAGAAACATTACAACCACTTGCAGAATATGTAGGGGAAACACCTCAACATATAGGCATGGACTAAGACTTTATAAAGAGGAATATAAGAACTGTGGAAATAACAGGATGTTGGAGTGCATCAAAATAAAATCTTCAGAAGAGGAAAGAAAACAACTAACAGAGTATGGAGAAAGTGCAAAGCATGGAGACATTCCTTGCCAGTTACTCTGTGACAGATTTTTAATATACTAAATAATTAAAGCGCTAAAGGATTCAACTTTCATTTAAGCAATGACACAAGCAGATGGTTCACGAAGGAAAAAGTATATTAATTGTCTTTAACCATCAGGGACATGCAAATCAAAATTTATTTCAAAGTGCATCTTACAACATTTGGAAAAGAAACATTCAATAATATAAGTAATGAACACTGATGAGGATGATGTGGGAAATAGGAATTCCTCTACATTGTTGGTGAGGATGCATATAATTAAATCTACTATTGGAATCAGGATGGAGGTTACTCATAAAAGTAAAAATAGAAATATCATATGACCCAGGTATACCACTTCCCCATTATACACTGAAAAATATAGGCCACATACACACAATGGATTCTTATTTAGCCACAAAAATTATGTCATGTTCAGGAAAAATGATAGAACTGGACAGCATCATGTTAAACAAATTAAGGAACACTCAGAAGGAAACATGTAATATGGGGAAATGTACATTATAACAGTGGAAGGAAGACCATAAGTGGGAAGGTAGAGGAATGGACAGAAAGAGGAGGGAATTATACAGCCATGTTTTGGGAGTGACATTCTTCAATCTAAGTTATATGAGTATACAAATATACCACAGTGAAACCCTCCATTCTTTAAAAAAATGTGCACTGGTATATAACTTTGGCCAACTTCATACTTTTCAGTCTATAATTCATTAGTGATAACATAAAATGATTATTAAAATTATTAACAAAGAAATTTATTTAAGTAATATGTATAGGCATAAATTTGCCTATATTTCTATACCTTATAATCATAAAATGATTGTGGTCATGTATTCTGACACCCTGTTCCCATTCACTCCAGAATCTCAGGAGACCAATACTAGAAGAATGTTCTCTCTGTTGAGAATGTTTCCCCCCGTACACATTTATGTGACTGTCTCCTTCCCTTCTATACTTCTCAGCTTAAATGCCACACTTGGAAAGATCTTCACTGATTCCATATTCCGCTCACATAACTATCCACATCAGAACTACATAAATATTCAATGAATTTAAAAGAAGTGAAAATTATGTTTTGTTTTACTTCTTAATTGAAATGAATTTCCAGTACTTCAGAAGAATCAAGTCTACAGTTCCTGCTATTCTTAACTTCACTATTTTTTTGTGTGCATTACACCCTCTGTCTTCAGTCTCTATTCAATAAAGTTATTTCTATTGCTCTTCTTTAAAGAACGCTTTCCATTTCTCCCTTCTCACCTTCAGATTCAGCACTATTCATTTGTTTTTCTTTCTAATTTTTCCTTCCCCAATAGCATATCTGACAACTGATTACTCTTACCAACTTCTACAACTCTCAATCCTGCACAGGTCTCTCTTGGTACTATACTTATTTGCTATTGTGAACTAGGAGGGAGTTTATATTTCTTTCTAGGATCACTGTCATCATTATGAGACTATGGGAGGTAATATGTAAACAATGGGTTGGGAAAAAAAAAGTATTACAAGGCACCTTACCTTTGTGTTAGTTGAGGAAGAAGGAGTACCATGCAAGCTCTTTACTTTGATAGTTCTTACGTAAAGGGTTGAAACCACACATTTCATTTCACTCTCAGAAACATCATGGTCCAAAAAGAATTGATTTTCCTGTTTCTCAGGATGACATTCTGCTTTATGATAAAAAACAGTAAAATACACATGAAATGCTGTAATTCCAAGTCAATAAGCAGCATAAGAATGGGCAGTCTGCAAAGAGATTACCATCGTTCCTGGATTGCCAGAAATTTTCACATTCTGTACCATTTCCTTCAAGGACATTCTAGGAAGGACAGAGCATGATACAAGTAATAAGCATTAAATTTGACAGAAATCATCATAATATTTAACATTAGTATAGGACACAGTGGGTTCTGAATTTTTACAATATACATTCAAACCCCAATTCAGCTATTCATGACCCGCATCTTCTCATGGGTTAAGTATCAGGGGAGATGATAAAGATATCTCAAAAATGTTGCCCCTTAACTTGAATTGATTATTACACCAATAGTATTAGAACTAATACACTAATTTCTTAACCAAAATAGCCTTGGAGAAATATTTTAGCCATCTGGGATTTGGAGTACTTATAACAATCTTGAATTTTAAGACATTTAAATGTAATTACTTATGTTTTCAAGGTGTTTGCATGATTTCTTCATTTACAAGAAACTTCTCTTGAGGATAAAGACATATATCTGGGTTTTTGGACTACGTTGTAACAAAGGTGTGTTAGTGTCACAAAGACTATAAAATGCTTCCAACTTGTGTGCCAAACAACAAAAGAGAAATGTTTACATGCATTCTGCTCCATCCAAGAAAGACAAGAATAAATCTTATGGGGCAATTTTTGGTGAATGAAAGCTGCACACAGCAACTAAGGAGTCTAACTCTACAAAACACATATGGCTACAAAAAGGTTTTCTGTAAAGAAATACTGAGTCAAGAAATAAATAATTTTTAAAAAGACAAAGAAAGAGGAATAGACAAATAGTTAGAGATAGGACCTGTCAACTAAATAAGAGTTTAAGGTAAGGAAGTAAAGAAAGGAATTAAGAGGAAAGTATTGAAGGAAATGTAACTCAGTCTTTTTTTTCAAATTAATATTACTGATAGGGCTGGGGATATAACACAGTTGATAGAATGCTTGCCTCACATGGACAGGACCCTAGGTTCAATCCCCAGCACTACAAATGATGATAATAATAATAATAATAACAATAATAATAATAATAATAAGTACTGATAACACTGATATGTATTATATTACTGTTGCTTTTTTGGTTAGTATTTCTATAACAAAGTGTTCAGTTTTATTACTATAAAATTAGTAATTCAATGGTTAAGTACTGTTATAAACTACTACTTGAAATCTGTTAACATTATCAGGAGAGATAAAGAGAAATAGAAAAAGAGATATTTCATATATTTCCCTCTATAAGCAAGAACTGGCCATCAGAATTCTAAAATGTATGTATAGTGGTAAAAGACATCGAACAGCACATGGGTGGGATGTCAAAAAATGTTTGATATTATAATCTAAAAACCCAACTAAAACTCAACATAGGAAGAATCTATTGACATTCTAAAATCTAGTTTAATATTTATGACAATTCTCTAATTTGTTTGTTTCTAATTTGTGACATTATTTCAATATAACTCACCTGAAATGATAACTTCTATAACTTAGAAGAGAATATAAGTTTAAGCCACATTTTTAGAAATTCAATAACCCTAATTATTAGCTACTTCCTGAGTATCATATTATGTAGAAAACTTCACTAAGTAGAGATCTTATTTTCTGCCCATTTCTTCATGTCAAATGTATCAATCTTTCTTACATTCAAATCTGTAATCTAAGTGTTCCAAGATACACAAAACTGTTTCCTAATTTTCCATAACACTGAGTGGCAGAAGAGATTTAAAACAAACATTTAAATAAGTAAGTACAGAAACATCTAAAATTTGAATCTTAGAATGTGACATGAGGTCTTGGAGTGGATATTTGAAAACACAACAATGCAAAACAGTCTGAAATTAATATTATACAATATGACAGGTGAGTCTTTTCTTCTAAAACTGGGTATTATTTTTGTAGAATAAATCCTTCAGATAGATTTAAATACTCTTTCGGTGGAAGCACTCGGAAAACATGGGGCAACACCTTTGCAATACAAATTATGAAAAATGGATTTAAAATTTTTACATTTTCACAGTTCCTAACACTATTCTAGTGTAAAAATAGAACCAAGGATTAAAATAGAGAAAAAGCTCTTCCCAAAATAAAATGATACTAAACTATAAAGTGTATCAGAGAGAGAAGAAAACAAAACTACAGGCAATGTGCCTTACAGCTTTCAAATAAAAGTCATCATAATAATTATCAAAACTAATTAATTACAAATTAATTTAGATTAAATATTGTATAATTCACATCACTAGGACTTAGGTAACAGTAAGCTAAATGAAACAAAAGAATCATTGACCAAATTTCATTATCTCTCTACAGTTGGAAGGCTCTATCTAATGTAATTCTCATATTATTACATATTTGCCAGTATGTTATTTTCCAGGGGCTACTATGCTTAAATGTTTGCAGACTATTTACAATAAAAAAATAAAAATATAAAGTCCACATAATAGGTTTCTTTTGCAAAATTCCAATAGAAAATAACACTGCTAATTTTAATGGTACACACTTCACAAAACAAAATTCATACCAAAAACATTAATTTCACAAATGCACACCTTACCTTGATATAAGATTTATTGTTGCTCCCATAGGATGTAGGCCCAGTTTCAACAGGTCCAGATTTCCTTGACAATCATTAGAGGAAAAATGAATTTATAAAATGAGTGAGCCCAAGTTTCCAAAGAAATAAAAGTTGGTGAATATCGGGATATCACTATATTAAAGAGGTTTCTAGACAGATATAATTAACATTATTTTTAAATAATGACCTTATTTTTAAATTAATTTTTAGTCTGTTCTAATTAGTTGTACATGACAGTAGAATGAAATTATTCATTGTGATAGATCATACATAAATAAAGTGTAATTTTTCTTTTTCTAATGGTACATATTCTAGGATGACATTGGTCATGCAGTCATATATGTACATTATGTAATAATGCCTATTTCACTCTACTGTCCTTCCTACTCCCATACTCCCTTTACCTCCCTTCACTCCACTCTACCTAATAAAATTAACACTATAATTCCCTAGTTCCCCATGACCCTTATGGTGAATTAACATCCACATATCAGAGAAAACATTCAGTCTTTGGTTTTTTAGTTCACTTAGCATGATATTCTCCAACTCCATCCATTTACCAGGAAATGTCTCTGTTTTTAGAAACCTTTTTTTTTTTTTAACCTCTCTCTGCCTCCACTTTTCCCAATCTATGGAATGTGAAATGAAGGCATTCTTAGTTCCATTTCAAAGGTTATGGCCAATATGTTGGCAGAACCTGAGAATAAAATTAAAAAAAAAAAAAAAACTAATCCTGAAGGTTGAACTGAAAATCCAAGTGATGATGGAAATCACTTTTATTATCTGAACTGAAATAAAAACTTATAACCCAGATTAGGTAGAAGATACACTCTCCGTTCATCCTTGTCTCCCCTGGGGATCAAAGACTAACAGATTAACTTGAAAATGGCAAGTTCAGTTTTTCAGCAAGAAAACCACCTACTGAAAAGAACCCGTTCTTCCCCTTACCCAGAAATATCATAAGGAGTTACCCAATCCATTTTAATTATTTGAAAGATAATTGTAAAATAGTGGAAAAATTTGTATATTGCTACTGAGAATAATTTTCTCTGAGAGATGGAGGCACTATATTTATAAAATCCAACTCATTTTCCTATTCAGTAAAATAGCAAGTAATTCTGTAGGAATTCAAAAATTTAAGGGGAAAGACTACTGGAAACTCTATCTCTGTTTCTCTAAGTACAATCTAAGTAACTTCCTTCATGTGGGATCCCTCTCTAAAGACACTGTCCTGTAGGACTTAAAGGCAATACCCTACTTTTTAATCTTCATCCTAAGAAGATGAAGTTTTCTGACTCAAGGTTGTACTCAAAGGACCAAGAGCAGGAGTTCTATTGCCCGCTCTGGGAAAACAAACTAAATGGCATCTCAGTCAATGATCTAAATCTGAACATGTTACCCAACCACCCAATTGAAGTTTCATGATGACTCTGTCAACTAATTGTACCACTACTCTACCCTACATAGGAATGGTATCAGTGAGCTGGATGAGGGAGAACAGACTTCTATTAAGGGCAATACAACAATGGAGTTCAGGAACTTCAAGTCTCATGGTGCTTGAGGGACTCTAAGCCATCCTCACATTCCTCTGCTCTGAGGACTCTTCCCAGTGGCTCAAATTATTTGAGCATCCTTCCACAGAAACGTGGATTTTGCCACTCTCCAATAAAGCTTAAAAGAAGGTAACAACCTATTCAGTACTCCCTGGGGCACCAAATTTTAAATAAGTCTATCTAGATAGCTCCCAATGGTCTCTGTCATTAACATTTGCTTGGTCTTGATCAAATTGACCACAAAACCTAATATTCTGATCACTTTCCTCAAAACCTATGCCTCTAAAACTTGGCCTTGCTCCTCTTCAAACTTGTCCTTCCTCTTACTTACATTCTGATGCTCTAGATGGGGATCATGCATAACTTCACTCATATACTTTTCAGTTTGGTTCACTTGACATGCTCTCCTATTCTATTGTTAAAGCAGTTAAAACTACACTGTGATTCTATCTCACTCCAACCAATTGACAATATTTGGGAATACCAGTGACAAAAAGGTTGGCAAGGATGAGGCATAAAAGGTTTACTCATACATTGTTGGTGGGACTGCGAATTGGTAAAACCCCTCTGAAAAGCAGTGCGGAGATTCCTCTAAAATCTAGGAATAAAACCACCATTTGACCCAGTTATAACACTCCTTGGTATATATACACAAAGAACTAAAATCAGCATATTACAGTAAGGCAGCCACATCAATGTTAATAGCAGAGCAATATCTAAGCTATGGGGCCATCCTAGGTGCCCTTCAACAGATAAATGGATAAAGAAAATGTATATTGATACAATGGAGTATTACTCAGCCATAAAAATGATTTGATGATATTTTCTAATAAATGGGTGGATCTGAAAACTATCAATCTAAGAGAAGTAAACCATTCCTATAAAACCAAAGGTTCAATGTTTTCTCTGGTATGTGCAACCTAATCCAAAATAAAGAAAGGGAAGATGAAAAAAGAGAATTGAATTTCAGTGGAAGAGACAAATGGGAGTGAAGGGCAGGGAGAGGGATGAGCAAAGGGGGACACTGGAATACAATTGGCACAATTTTTCCATGTACATATATGAATACATCATGGTGAAGCCATTGTGCACATCTGAAAGAAATTAATTTAAAAAATATCAATAGGCAAATGGCAGAAAGATCAGTGAAGTAGAACAAGGAGAGCTGGGTTGGGGGGCAGGGTTAAGCGGCACTAAGGACAGAATTAGAACAAGATAT
This sequence comes from Sciurus carolinensis, assembly GCF_902686445.1. Classification (NCBI taxonomy): domain Eukaryota; kingdom Metazoa; phylum Chordata; class Mammalia; order Rodentia; family Sciuridae; genus Sciurus; species Sciurus carolinensis. The sequence continues at coordinate 1,568,266 of NW_025920130.1, read as the reverse complement.
ATTCCATGTTTTATAATTATGTCAAATGACTCCTATTGTCATGTATAAGTCAAAAGAACCAATGAAAAATAAATGAACAAAAATACATACAGAATAGTTAAATTTCAGAATACTGGGCTAATAATTAAGGAATCTGAGTTCAATCCTGACTGTAACCACTTACTATATACAGAAAAATTACTATAATATTTTTAACTTGTAGGTTGTTGATCATAACAATTTGACCATACGATTAAACACATTAGGAAGTACTACATGGATCTTTGATTGGTTGCTAAGATTCCTTGAAACACTGCAATTTCCTGGGTTCTTGATTCAGTATATAGAAGAAGAATCTTAGCTGACAGAATTTTTTTACTATATCAACAGAAACACAAAGAAAAGTAGAAGAGAAACTAAAAAATGACAACAATAAAAAAAAAAAAACAAGAAAAGATTATAGTCGTATAAAAGCAAACAGTCTATAAAGAAAGAAGAGTCTAGATAGAACTAGATAGGGGTTGTAATTTGAAGGGAAATCCAAACTGAGCAAACCAAAAATAGAGATATCAATTAAAATACATTCTAAAGAGATTCCAAAAGTAATTAATACAATATGTTATAACTTGGCCTACACATCAATATTTCACACTTCCAATAAAATAATTATTCTCCAAGACTTGCTTGTTTTTGTTCATTAAAACCCATGGTCCTATAACTACAAGATCTGTTTGATTTTTCCCAAAATATTCACTCTTATAAAAGGTACTGGTTACCAACACATCTATAGAAAATATAAGACAAACTTGCACTATATCCCGGTTTCTCAGGTAAAGTCTGAATCAAAATGTGCACAAAACTGAGATTGAATTTCTGAATTCATCTGGTATGAATCTACATCTTGATCTTAATGCCACATTATTCTCTATCACAGGAGTGAGAGAATGGATTTGTCAGCAAAGCTTGCAGAACGTTAAACCACAGACCAGCTACTTCTTAATTAGGGAATCATGGGACAATCAGTCAAAATCTCTGGCAGTGGATTCATCAGTAAATAATAGATAATAATAATGCAGATAGTTTCAAACTTCTGTGATTACTTGTTGAGGGCCGTCTTGGACAAGATGGCGCCTGGCAGTGAGCCAAAGGGCACTGGATATCAAAATAAGGAAGTACCCAAAAAGGTTTCTTGCCTACTAGTTCCTTGGAGACTTATGACGTGTTGACACCAGTCTTTAGGATTGGCTATCTAATATCATGCCGTGCGTGGACAGCTCGTGATTCATATAGTGCTATGCAGACATTCCTCTGCATGCTCTCCTGTGTGAGAGAAAGCTTTGCTATAATTGGCTGATAAGTTAGGAGCCTGGGGGAGGAGAGAGGGAGTGGGTAGAAAAGGGAGATAGGGCAGAACAAAGGAGGCAGAAAAACAGGGAGGACGCAATAAATCTGGTCAACTAAAGATTGGTGGTGTCTCCTTTCTCTGTGCCAGTTCTGCTGGATGGAACATGAAATATCAAGTCATTTTGGTGAGGGTGGTTTGTAGCAAAAACCCCAAAGTGCAGCATTGAGTCATCTTTTTTATCACAGAAAATTCACATTTGGTTTCTTAAATTGTGTGGGTTGAAGTTGTGCTCTTGAAAGTGTAATCTGAGTTCCAGAAGCATTAACATCACCTGGTAATGTTTTACAAAATGCAGAATCCAGGGTCTCATCAGAATCCATGTTTTAACCAGGTCCTCAGTTGATTTGTGTACACGATAAAGTTTAAGAAGCACTGAATTAAAGAATATTATTTGAGTAAAACTAAGTAAAAAAAAAAAAAAGATTCTTAACATTTAAAAGATAATACCATAAAAAAGTCATTTGTGAGTCTTTGTTCAAATTTGTCATTTTGTTTCAGAATTTAGTCCAGCTTACAAATGAACTATGCCGTTCCTTTTGTTAGTACAAAATAAGAATTCATTTCTACATAATAACTGCTATATATCCTTGTTAATTTTATAGGTTAGCTCATTCAAACAGATCACTCAGGATATAATGAGTACCAGGTCAATTTCAAAGTGGAAGGAAAGGCTCTCAGTTTCTCCTCTTGGACACAAGGCCTTTTCTGGCTTGTTTGTTTGTTTACATATGCAGCTTTGACTTGGGTATCATGCCACTCCACCTAGGATGCCTCTCTCCCACTTCATCATTCTTTTTCCAAGTACTAGCCCACGGTGGACTAGCCCCAAAGTGCTCTGAAGCGAGAGAACACAGTGCCACTGCCTTCATCCAATTCTCCATTTCTCAGCACATGTCATATTAGCAGAGTTATTATGAGAGAAATGGACTTTAATTCAAATTGATGAGTGGATAACTAGTCACTTAAATGTCTTCAGAGGAAATTTTACATTTATAATGGGATAGGTATTAGCTCAATTGCATCTTTATTTGTAAAATTTCACCTACTATAATTAAGGTAATAGGAATCAAGTTCAACAGTGCAGAGCCAGATAGGTTATGGGGTGAGCTCTCCTTAGGAGCACAGCCTTGTCATCAGTCCCCATTCTCTTTTCTTGATAGCTAAATCCTCTTTCCTTCATGTTTTTTTCCTTCTACAGGGGTTTTATTGAGGTAGGGTGAAAATTCCCTATTTGAATATGTGGTTTGACTCTAATCCTGATTAACTGTAGTGTTAAAATTGCTTGGTTCCTTACTGTATTAGTTATTTATGTCTATGTGAAAAATCAGCCCACATTTAGTGGTTGAAAACCACAGTAATTTACTGTCACCAATTTTGTGGATTGAGTGTGTAGTTGTGACTCAGGGTCTCTCATGAAGCATTAGTCAAGCTGTTGAATGGGTAAGTAGTTGCCTTAATGCCTGATTGAGGGGGATGTAATTTCAAGTTCATTTATGTGGTTGCTAGAAGGTCTCAGTTCCTCACCCGTGGAGCTCTCCATCCTCTGCTTGAAGATCCTAATGCATGGCAGCAGACTTCCACCACCATCTCTAAAACACTGTTGCATTATGTGGCAACTGGCAACTGGCTTCCTTCAGAGCACACATTCAAGGGAGAGAGTGTGAGAGAGTGCACCCAACATGGAGGCAGTGACTTTTTATAACCTAATCTCAGAAGAGATCCAATTTCTTGTGCAGTAGTCTGTTTTCTAGAAGTCATTAATTCTCACTCATGCTCAAGATTAGGGAAATTAAAGTCCACCTGTTCAAGGCAGAAATATATATAATGTGTAGACATGTTCCTTAAGCCACAACACACACATAATAAGTGACTACAGGGAGCACAAGAACCTTCTGTCAGACTTGAACTCTGTGACCTTTGTGCTTTGTATGTGTCACTAAGTGAAGAGAGTGCTGGCAAAGGAATCAGGAACAGTGTAGTTAGTCCCAGATCCTATATTTACTAGCAGTGTGACCTTTGTAATCACCTGTTTGGTTTTGAGGGAAGATTGTTCTGTTTTTCTGGGAATTGGGCATATTGACACATATTCTTCTAAAATTAGGAATTGTGCAATCATATAATGAGATAATGGATTCGAAAATACTTTAGAATATGCCAGACCATCATTGTTGCTGGGGTTGGTTTCCTCTATCTTCTCTCCTTCTTATATCATATTTACCTATCTCAGGATTAGTGGAACTCAACGGATTCCTTGTTCTTTCCTTTAGGTGAGTGGCTGCAACTTTCAGATTTAACAAATAAAACTTTTCTTTACCATTTTGTAAAGCACCCTTATAATATTCTCAATGCATTCTCCCAGATCTTTGGCTATTGAAAATCCTCTAAGGACTGTGCTCATGGATCTATTGCTACATCCACCAATGGCCCCAGGTCCTATTTTGTTCTTTATCTTTTGAAGTCCCACAGTTCTCTTGACCGTTCACTTCCCCACAGTGAACCTCTTACATCAAACTCTTATTCTTTCTGGAAACTTGATGTTCATTTCATAATCCACGTTAGATGGATTCTAATAGTTGAGTCCCTCACCCAATACCTGATTTCTCTTCTCAGATTTTGATCCAGACTTATCAGGTTCTATGGTTTATGTTGGAATAAATCTTCTACTTACTCCTCTTAATTGCACTTGTTGTTCTGTGTCCATGCCTTCCATCTCCAAATAATTGGTTGCTTCCTAGTTCTTTGCCCTCCCCTAATATATTCCTAGGCAGCTGTAACTCTGTGTGATAAAGTAGTAGGGACAAAGCAATGGGTTAGGTAAATCAGAGACTTGAATCCTGTCCCTTTACAAACTGGCTTTTACCAGTATTTCCACCAACAAAATGGGATTCATAACATGTACATCAGCATGTTATTATGAAAGTGGAATGAGGTAAAAAGGACAGTGGATCATGAAAACTTTGGAAAATGTGTTTGGTATATGCCACAGGCTCTGGTCATTTGTTTCTCTTTGCTTAAAGTTTCAGTTGTGCCAGCAGGACTGACCTGTTTCAGGATCATGAGGGTGGCATTTAAATGTGAATGGTTGAAATGCCCCCAAAAATCTCAAGAGTGGGCTTAGAGAATGTGCATTTTGTGTTCCCTAGGAGAGTTTCGTGGTACAATAAAGATGGAGAATTTCTACTCCTTGGAAATGTCCTGCACTCACATGTCCTGGTAAAGAGATTCATAGACAGATAACCTTTTATTCTATGGATTGAATTGTTCTAGGAACAATAAAAACCAGGCTAATCATAATACAAACAATTTTAGTGACTGAAGAGGGATAATGTACTTGCAGTAAGGAAGTGTATTACTCCCCAAAGGGCTTCCTTCACTGTCCATGGTGGAGGTTAACATACTACATAAATGTATTTCTCTCTGAATTCCTCTCGCCCCTCTTCCCTTTTCTTCTTTCTCCTCTTTCTGTACTTCTTTCTCATTCTCTGCCTTTTTTTTTTTTTTTTTTTTTAAGGGAAATCTACCTAAATATACCCATGGATTTTCAGTACTTCTACTTTTGGTGCATTTGTGACCTCATTTACCAACTAACTCCAAGTTCATTATGTACATTTTTATTGACTTTGACCTGCACCACTCTTTGTATTTAAGTCTATTTATCATAGACTTAAAAGCAGCTTCTCAACTTCCCTGCTGTCACAAGCATAGCAGGAAACAGAAACTGCTATAATTGGGTCTGTCTTTCATAAACCGGCTCTTTATTCACATATTGCTAATTCCATAGAGGCCGAAGCATAGCCTTATGGAAGTGAATGGCAGGAAGTAGAATTTCAGAGGAAAACTCAGTCTTAGAAATGATAAACTTTTTTTTTCTTTTTAACTCATCACTATAGCTTCTTGGCTCTAGGTTTAAAGCACCATCACTTAGACTACTGCCTCTTTGCTAAGAAGATGAGAAGAGGACCATGTGCTTAAACCTTGACATTCAGGAAGGACTTGAGCATAAAAGGGACATTCCAGAGGGAGGAACAAAAGTGCCCAAGCATAAATGACAAGATGTTGTGTTTTCCTGCAGGGAACATAGCAAACTTTAAGCCTAGCAGTATTGGATGCTTGGTAAATGAAATCGTAGAAAGTAAGGAGAGAATGGAATTTTTCCTTGAAAGGTTGGATAAGACTTTTGTAAATTTACTTATCAAGTAATATAACCTTTTCTCCTGAAAGGACAGTAAAAAAATAAATAAATCAAGGATCATAGGGTTGGAGTTGTAACTCAGTGGTAGTACACTTACCTATCATGCTCCAGACCCTGGGTTTAATACCTAGCAGTGAAAAAAAAAAAAAAAAAAAAAAAAAAAGACCATGGATCATATACAAAAGTTTTCTGGAAATAAGACAATGGATTTATAGGCAGAAGAAATGTGTCTAATTGCAACCCTAGTAGTTAGTAGCTGCATATTCTTGAGCACATTTAAACTTTCAATTTTCTCAAGTAAGGAATAGTGGCAGTGCTTAATTCATGGGTTGCTTTGAAGATTAAAAGAAATGTTAGGAAGATAGCTTTTTGTACTCTAAAGTAATACATTTTTCCTGCCTATTTGTAAAAATACAAAACATTCAATTCATTCATCCCTTGATTCAGTCTTCACTGTTACTTGTTTCCTTCCCTCATTCTTGAGATGGAATGTCCTTCCACAGTCTGCTGAGAATCCCACCTCCTATATCTATTCTGGAATGTCCTTCCCTCTACAATTTGGAGCCACTGTCATCTCCTGCTATTCCCTGTGTAGGCTTGGCTAGTGTTGGAGGGAAAAATCAGCTTTGCAATGATGCCTTCAAAATTCCACTTAGGTCTATAGTTTCTCTGAATCTTTGTTTCTGATTGGTGTAGGGCAGGGGAGAAAAAAAAACAACCCTGGAATATTAATTAAAGGGAACAAAAGCATAAAGGAAACAACCTGATTAATATCCACAGCAAGCAGGACACAGTGGCACATGCCTGTAATTCCAGCTGCTCCGGAGGCTGAGGTAGGACAATTGCAAGTTTGAGACCAGCCTCATAAATTTAGAGAGGCCCTAAGCAATTTAGCGAGACACTGTCTGGAAATTAAAAGGAATGGGGATTTGACTCAGGGGCTGAATAACCCTGAGTTCAATCCCTGGAACCAAAAATAAATAAATAAATAAATAAATAAAAATTAAAAAATAAAGCATATCCATAGCACCTTGTTGAATGTGAATGCAGATTTTGCATTGTGCACAGTGTTGAATTAGAGGCTGACAGCTCAGTCAACTTCTGAAAGCAGGTGATGACTTCAGGTTACAGATCCAGTTAAGATCAAAGAAGATTTTAGATTCAGTGCCTTTAGAACTGTGGGGATAGATAAAAGTATGAGGGAGAATAAGCTCACCAAGGAGAGACCAAAGTGCTGAGATCTAAGAACTGCATCAGGTGTTCAAAGGATGATCAGAAAGAAGTGAAAGATCCAGATAATTACAGTTAAGTTGTTTCTGAAGGAAACACTGTCATCATGTCTTACTTTTCTTACTGGTCCCTTGGATGCCAATGATTTGGAAATTTAAGGATGCAATAAGAATTGTTAAGCTATTTAAAATGGCATTTTAAAACTTGATTAGCATTTTTCTTAAATTGTTTTTTTATTTCAAAACACTTTTGCCTATGGATATAAAAATGCATTTACTGAATCTATGTTAGCACAATCACAAATCAAGTATCTGGGGAGTGGGAGGACCAGGGCACAGGTCCTTTCACCCTAAGTGATTCTCCTTATGCAAGTAAGCAAATTGAGATAAAATTACCAGTATGACATTTAGAGTCCAAATGAGTTTCCCAGACTGTCCTAAAAACTTGGTGGTTAGAACACAGAAATTTATTCCCTCACAGTTGTGGGATCTAGGAATCTGAAATAAAGTTCTTTACAATATGGTATGCCCTCTTTAGCCTCTAGGAGAGTATCTTGCCTTGTCTTTTCCTAGCTTGTAAAAGTTGTTAGCAGTCCTTGGATTTCCTTGTCTTGTAACTGCATTACTCTAAACTCTGACTCAATTGTCATAAAACCTTCCTCCCTCTGTGTTTCATCACATGGCCTGAGAAGGATATTAGTCACTGGAGTTAGGTCCCATCCTAATGCATCTTCATCTTAATTAATCAGATCTGCAAACATCTGCAAAAAAATAAGGCAGCAATCCAAGGTTACAGGTGAACATAAACTGTTTGGGATACTACATACCACATTGTGGAGGCCTTTATCTATCTGCCATATGCACATGTAATATAAACAGTTAATATTTGGATCTTTCTGTGTGAGGCAAACTCTATGAACATACATAATGCTTCTTTCCATCAAAGCTTCAGTTTCCATAGACACATTTGTCCATTTAGTCTTATACTGGGTTTGACCATTATCTGCGTATTTGAGACATTTGCATAAAAAAGGTAAATTTTTTTCCAGTAAGTAGAATATTTTTTGGGTTGACTCTCAGCAACATGCATACTGATTACAGGCATGAATTCTAGATGTTTATGCCTTTAAGATGCCTTTAGAAGATGTGCATGGTAATGAATCTCAGTGGCAGATTTGCACCATCCTGTAACTGTAGCTTATGGGACACTGCCAAGTTATTATTCTTACATACCAAAGCAAACCAGAGATAATATAAATCAAGTTCTATTCTTTCAAGTGCAACAAATTTGAAATTAAATAGCACATGGCTTCGAATGGTTTTCTGAGATCAAACCTACAAGAATAATTCGAAGAAATAATATGGCTAATACTGATAAGATTTTTGAAATGTAAATGGATGATTTTTAAATGAGAAGGAATTCATTTAAAAATATGACAACAGGTGAGATAATGGATCTTGGAAAGTGTTAGCAGGTCATAAATCTTTAAAGAAGAGTTATACTCAAATCATTTTTTAATGATTTTACATGGATCCAAAATTTCTTCATAGTTCACTGAATAAGGGGGAAAAGTGATTAACTTTTCCTTTGGATTCATCAGTAAAGAAAAATGAATTGGAAAAGATGTGGCTCTCTCTGAGACTCAGTTTCCTCATTAAAAATGGGGAAAATAATGCCTATTCTGTAGAATGATCACTAGTTTAAAGTGCCAGGTAAGAAATTAATAGAGAAGAACATGTAAACCACAAAGAACTAGAAACATGAGATATTGAGTTATTGATGGGGATGAAACTAAACCAAGACTAAAGGAAAATAAAAACCAGAATGAAAATAGCAAAGGACTTTCTATATCATCACCCTTGTTATACAAAACAAATTCTGCATCTTTCTTGGGAAATACTCTATTCACATATCAATCTCAACATATCCAAATGCAAGTTCTTATCTTCCTTCCTAGGGCTGTTTTGCCTCATGTTATCCCATGGCTTTCTGTGGTAGGACCTATTCAGCCAAGGTTGATACAAAACATATCTTGCACACTTCTATCTTTGCTTCCTAAAAATGATCTTCAACTGTCATTTCCTCTTACTGTGCTTCTAATTTTCTCACATGTTACCCTTCAGTTCATTGTTGCTTCAGATCCCATAGTTAGAACACTACTACCCATTTTCAGGGAATGATTGTTTTGTCTTTCCTAACCACTCAGCATGCCAGATGAAGTCTCCTAAGGCATTGCCATGACCTGGTCATGCTGCTTCTCAGAAATTTCCCATTTCTGTGTAATGTTGTTTAGTTTTCTTCTTTTTCAGCTGTTTGGAACAAACTTTCTATATCCTATGTTTGAACTAAAATATTCTTTCTACATGTTATTCTTTGAATTAGAACTCCATGTCTCTGCTTCTATATTGATTCACACCATTTTCTCCAAAGCAGTTTTCCTCTTGCTCATATTACTGATACTCAGCAGCATTAATGTGAACAAGTGGCCATTACTGCAATTGAATAAAACATAGCTGTCGAACTGGCATCTGCGCAAAGTCAATTCTTGTGTGCATCTGACTCTGCAGGAGACAGCAATCATGCTTTATCTACTGGCATCAAGACCCTTGGACTATTTAAAAGAAAGCCCATTGTGGATTCTGGTGAGAAGCAGGAGGACTCCTGCTATAGTAGCTGAAGGTGCTACACTTGATGCTGTTCACCCAACAGAGTTTCCTGAGGTCCTTGTGTTTGATGCTTGCTCTCTAGCTTACCTCTATATTCTGTATTTTTACACATTCCCAAATGTCAGATTACCTGCTTGTCAGATTAACTTGTTTCATCAAGTGCAATGTATTAAATGTAAAGAAAAGATCTTAGTAGCACCACAGAGGGATTTTAGTAGGTGTAACATTTGAGTTCGGTCATGAAAGACTAACACATCCTTGGAGAAATATATGACACTAGTAATTGCACATTAATATCTTTCTTTTTAGGTAGAGTTATTGAATGGTTACTCTATGCAGGCACACTTACTTATCTATCAATTTTAACTTTTCTTTTTAAATTTTAACATCTTCCTTCCTAAAAGAACTCTCATTTTGTTTGGGCAACATGGACTCAATGGAAAAAAAGAAAGTTTTTCAGGCTGCCACACAGCAAGACATCACCATGTCTCAGCTTTAACCAATGTGAATGAGACTTAGGTAATTAGGTAATAATTTGTTCAGTGGAATGTTGTTCTGTATAAAAACACAAAGTCTTACAAAGGGAAAGAACATTTAGCTCCTTCTCCTATGTTTCTGCCTCAAACTCAGAAATAATGTCTAGTGACAACAGAGCCATCTAAACAAAAGCTACGTATCAAGAACGGTGGCACAGATAGATAAAAAGAGATGGGGTCATTGGTAACACCATGGAGCCAGTCCTGAGTTGCCTGGATCTGATTTCTCATATGAGAAAAATAACAGTGAAAAAAAAAACATAGAGAAATTGATTTAGGCAATTTACTGTATGTGGCCCAATGTAATCCTAATGCTATAAACTTGAGTTTCACAAATTTATGTAGATAAATATTCCAACTTATAATGGGAAAGTCTAGATTGGAACCCATCTAGTTTGAGGATGGATTTGCCTACCAGGTTCTTGTTTCTAACTAACAATAGGTCAGATCACTCAAAGTCAAATAGATTAATGTTCCAAAATGAAAATTCTCAGCCATCTAGCTTAAAGTATGTTAGAATTTCTTAATAGTTTCTCTCTCTCTCTCTCTCTCTCTCTCTCTCTCTCTCTCTCTCTCTCTCTCTCTCTCTCTCTCTCTCTCCATTCTTCCCAGGGACAAAAACTTAGTTTTTACTGGTAAAAGTTCATGTCACAATATCAAGATTCCATCATTTTCTGAGCATTTTGTATACTAGGTATAAAAGTAAAATAATGAATTTTTAAACCAATCCGATAAAATTTGGTAGTCCAAAGGAACATATATATTCGAAGTTGTCACCTTAGGACATGAGATATTTCTGCAATGCTTCTCAATTTCTAAAGTCTCCAAGTAATTCTCTTTTTGAAGTGTCTGTACAATCAGGCTACGAACCTCAAAAGAAATCGGTTTTAACTGCTTCATTTTAAAATGAAAATAAAATGACTATCTGCCTTATTTATAGATTTGATTCTAGATTGCTTTGAGGGGTTTTAAAAATCAAATTATCAGCTAAGTGATGAAAATTTACCACACTTTGACGTAATAAAAAGCAAAATATGTCCAGTATCATCTCCCACTCCCCTTTCTACCTTAGTTCCCTTCCTTAAGGATTCCACACATGCTGACTTTCCTTCCCTGCATTCATTCCTAAAACTGTCATGCATGCCATTGCCCGGGTCTAGCCCTAGCAGCAGTCGGGGGTCCGAAGTGGATGGGAGGTGTCAGTACGGTGGAGAAACAACACGCAGAGACACCAAGTGTTCTGAGGCTGAGTCTGAATCTTTATTGTTCACAGAGTCTTTTTGTAAGTTTTTTCTTTGGTACAGATTACATCATTTTATAGTTAATACAAGGAAATGTTAAGTAAAAAATCTTCAAGAGTGTAATTAATGATCTTATTCAAGAAACATGTTTACTGTATGATAGCTTAAAAAGAAAAACAGTTCCCAGCAAGGTAGAGGGCACCATGCTTCATTTAGTTTTAATTTCCCTAAAATAATATGACATTAAGTTTCTGTAGAAGTTACCCCTTCCATGAACTCTAATGTTAGTTATTTACAGTGGAATGTTTTTTTTATTACTAACAGATAATAATCATCTTATAATTAATATTTATTCTGTTTCATGTACACAGTAACAGACTAAAACTCTAACTAGTCATAGGAAGAATACAAATTGTACTTATGATTAACCTATTTACTTTTATTAAGTGGGAAAAATATTCTTAAACTTAATCATAAACACTAAGAAAGCAATGAAGACCAAACACCACATCAAAGCTCAGAGAAATACACTCTTATATATGACTTTTAGAGAATTTATATACTAAAAGAAATCATAGACTCCTTACAAATTTGAGCAAATCATAATTTCTTATTTATAATTTCATCTAAGTTTTAATATTGAGCTTTATTGTATGTTACTTTATATCCCAGCACCATGAAATCTCCCCAGTATTCTCTATAATCTGAATCTAAGGATATATTGATTATTAGTATTAAAAGCAACTGCACATGGAGACATGCCATGCCTATGACCTCCAAGAGGGAGGATGATTTTTCAACAAAACGGTGTCAAGTGTTGAATCCTCTACTCCAACAGAACCGTGTCAAGTGTTGGAGTGGTAGGAAATAGATGCAGCATGTCATCCTTGTGAAGCTCATCCAAATTGTTTTGATCATGTTTACCTTTTCTCCCTCTCCCCTCTCAGGACTCTATCCTTTACTCTCCTAATATCTTACATACATTTTTGTCAGGTGTTAAAATGATTGACATATGCATTGCTTCTGTTACTGGCTTATAAACACCAAAAGGGCCTCATAGAGTCAAGTAAGATCAAAGGTGAAAGATGAAATCTCAGTGTAGTTTTAATTTGCATTTCTCTAATTGCTAGAGATGTTGAACTTTTTTCATATATTTGTTGTATTTCTTCTTTTGAGAAGTGTCTGTTTAAATCCTTTGCTCATTTATTGACTCAATTATTTGTTTTTTTTTGGGGGGGTAGGGAATTTGGCATTAAGTTTTTTTGAGTTATTTGCATATCCTGGAAACTAACACTTTATCTGAGGTGTGGATGGCAAAGATTTTCTCCCATTATGTAGGCTGTCTCTTCACATTCTTGATTGTTTCCCTTGCTGCAAAGAAGCTTTTTAGTTTTATACCATTCCATTTATTGATTTTTTATTTTACTTCTTGTGCTTTTAGAGTCTTGTTGAGGAAGTTGGTTCCTAAGCTGACACATTAGAGTGTTAGGCCTATAGTTTCTTCTAATAAGTACAGGGTTTCTGGTCTAATAACTAAGTCTTTGATGCACTTTGAGTGGAGTTTTGTGCAGGACCAGAGATAGGGGCTCACTTTCATACTCCTACATATGGATATCCAATTTTCTCAGCACCTTTTGTTGAAGAAGCTATCTTTATCCAATGTATGTTTTTGGCACCTTTGTCTAGTATGACATAATTGTATATATGTAAGTTTGCTTTTGTGTCTTCTATTCTGTTTTATTAGTCTTCATGCCTATTTTGGTGCCAATACCATGCTGTTTTGTTACTATAGCTCTGTAGTATAATTTAAGGTCTGGTATTGTGATAACTCCTGCTTCACTTTTCTCACTAAGGATTGCTTTGGCTATTCTGGCCTCTAATTTTTCCAAATGAATTTCATGATTACTTTTTCTATTTCTTTGATAAACATCATTGGAATTTTAGTAGGAAATGCATTAAGTTTTTATGGCACTTAGATTTTATCTCATTCCAGTCAGAATGGCAATTATCAAGAATATAAGTAACAATAAATATTGGTGAGGATGTGGGGAAAAAGATACACTCATACATTTTTGGTGGAACTGCAAAATGTTGTGACAACTCTTGAAAGCAGTATGGAGATTCCTCAAAAATCTAGGAATGGAACCACCATTTGACCCAGTTATCTCACTCTTAAATATATATCCAAAGGATTTAAAATCAGCATACTAAAGTGATATAGCCACATCAATCTTTACAGTAGCACAATTCACAATACCTAAGCCATAGAATCAACCTAGGTACCCATCAACAGATGAATGGATCGAGTAAATGCAAAATGGACTATTACTTCACCATAAAGAATAATGACTATGACAATTGCAAGTAAATTAATGAATTTGAAGGCTATCCTGCTAAGTGAAATAAGCCAATCTCCAGAAACCAAAGGTAGAATGTTCTCTCTGACATGTGATGCTAACACACAACAAGGGGCATTGAGAGGGGAATAATAGTTCAGTGATTAGAGAAAGAAGAATGAAGGCAAGGGAGGGTGAATAGGAACAGGAAAAACAGTGGAATGAATCTGACATAAATTTTCTTTTTTTTTTTTTTTTTTTTTTTTTTTCTTTATTTATTTATTTATTTTTTTTTTATTATTTACTTATTTTTTTTACGTTTACATAGGGTAATGATGTTTATTATATTTTTCCCCTCCCCCCCACCCCTCCCACCCCTCCCACCCCTCCCACCCCTCTTTTCCCTCTACACAGTCCTTCTTTCCTTCATTCTTACTGCTCTCCTTAGCCTAACTCTAAACCTAACCCTAAACCTAATGCTAGCCCCTCCCACCCCCCATTATATGTCCTCATCCGCTTATCAGCGAGATCATTTGTCCTTTAGTTTTTTGAGATTGGCTTATCTCACTTAGCATGATATTCTCCAATTTCGACCATTTGCCTACAAATGCCATAATTTTATCATTCTTCATTGCGGAGTAATATTCCATTGTATAAATATGCCACAGTTTCTTTATCCATTCATCAACTGAAGGGCATCTAGGTTGGTTCCACAATCTGGCTATGGTGAATTGAGCAGCAATGAACATTGATGTGGCTGTATCTCTGTAGTATGCTGATTTTAAGTCCTTTGGGTATAGGCCAAGGAGTGGGATAGCTGGGTCAAATGGTGTTTCCATTCCAAGCTTTCTGAGGAATCTCCACACTGCTTTCCAGAGTGGTTGCACTAATTTGCAACCCCACCAGCAATGTATGAGTGTTCCTTTTTCACCACATCCTCGCCAACACCTATTGTTGCTTGTATTCTTGATAATCGCCATTCTAATTGGGGTGAGATGAAATCTTAGGGTGGTTTTGATTTGCATTTCCCTTATTACTAGGGATGTTGAACATTTTTTCATATATCTGGTGATTACTTGTACATCTTCTTCTGTGAAGTGTCTGTTCATTTCCTTAGCCCATTTGTTGATTGGATTATTTGTATTATTCGTGTAGAGTTTTTTGAGTTCTTTATAGATTCTGGAAATTAGCGCTCTATCTGAGGTATGGTTGGCAAAGATATTCTCCCACTCTGTAGGCTCTCTCTTCACATTTCTGATAGTTTCCTTTGCTGAGAGAAAGCTTTTTAGTTTGAATCTATCCCAGTTGTTTATTCTTGCTTTTATTTCTTGTGCTATGGGGGTCCTGTTAAGGAAATCTGATCCTGAGCCAACAAGTTGAAGATTTGGACCTACTTTTTCTTCTATAAGATGCAGGGTCTCTGGTCTGATTCCGAGGTCCTTGATCCATTTTGAGTTGAGTTTTGTGTAGGGTGAGAGATAGGGGTTTAGTTTCATTCTATTGCATATAGTTTTCCAGTTTTCCCAGCACCATTTGTTGAAGAGGCTATCTTTTCTCCATTGCATATTGTTGGAACCTTTGTCTAGTATGAGAAAATTGTATTTATTTGGGTTTGTGTCCATGTCCTCTATTCTGTACCATTGATCTACCTGTCTATTTTGGTACCAATACCATGCCATTTTTGTTACTATTGCTTTGTAGTAGAGTTGAAGATCTGGTATTGCAATACCCCCTGCTTCGCTCTTGCTACTGAGGATTGCTTTAGCTATTCTAGGTTTTTTATTCTTCCAGATGAATTTCATAATTGCTTGCTCTATTTCTGCGAGGTCCATCATTGGGATTTTAATTGGAATTGCATTGAATCTGTATAGAACTTTAGGTAGTATAGCCATTTTGACGATATTAATTCTGCCTATCCAGGAACATGGGAGATCTTTCCATCTTCTAAGGTTTTCTTGAATTTCTTTCTTTAGTGTTCTGTAGTTCTCATTGTAGAGGTCTTTCACCTCTTTTGTGAGATTGATTCCCAAGTATTTTATTTTTTTCGATGCTATTGTGAATGGAGTAGTTTTCCTAATTTCTCTTTCTGTAGATTCATCACTTATGTATAAAAATGCATTGGATTTATGAGCATTGATCTTATATCCTGCTACTTTACTGAATTCACTTATGAGTTCTAAAAGTTTTCTGGTGGAATTTCCAGGTTCCTCTAAATATATAATCATGTCATCAGCGAACAGGGATCTCTGTTCGCTGATGACATAAATTTTCTATGTACATATGTGAATACATCACAGAACTGGGATCCTAATTAAAAAAATGTATGTTTGTATAAATATGTCAAAATAGAATCTACTGTCTTGTATAACTCAAAAGAACAAAGGAAAAAGTTTTAAAAAGGTAAAAGAGACCTGAACATTTTTATAATCTAACCCTTAATATTATACATGAAGAAACTGCAAATGAAAGAGATCAAATGACCTGCCCAGGTTTCCCAAATGGCAAGAATGAGGACTTGGTATTAGTTTCCTCCAATTCCAGTGTATCTTCACTACATCTCACTCTGCATTCCCTGCAGAGCCAAGCACAGAGATATATCCAGGTATAGTGTCAATGATTATTTGTTAAATGATATTGTTAAAAATCAAATGGGTGAATGGAAAAAGTTAAAATTTCTACAAATATCAAGTTTTAGAGAATAAATTAAAATGTCTATAAATACCAAGTTTTAAGGAACTCGGGAGAAGTAGGAAATTTAAGCTGGATACAGTGGCACCTGCTTCTAATCCCAGCTTTGGGAGGCTGAGGGAGGAAGATCACAAATTCAAGGCCAACCTTGACAACTTAGGGAGACCATCAGAAAATTAGAGAGGCCCTTTCTCAAAATGAAACAGATTGGGTGTTGGGCATTGTGTCATACACCTGTAATCCTAGTGGTTCAGGAAGCTGAGTCAGGAAGATTCCAAGTTCAAAGTCAGTCTCAGCAATTTAGCAAGATTCTGTCTCTAAAGAAAATGTGAAAAAAGGATGGGGGTATTGCTCAGTGGTTAAGCACCGCTGTTTTAAGTCCCCAGCACCAAAAAAAGAAAAAAGAAAAAAAGAAAAGAAAAGCACTAGGGATGTAGCTTAACGGTAAATTTGAACCCCTGCACCATACACATAGAAAAGAAAGAAAGAAAGAAAGAAATGGAAATTTTTTACACTAGTGAATAGAATGAGAATTGGTTTAGACACTTTGGAAAAAAAATTAGTAATAATTTGTAAAGATGAAATATCAAATTCCCACAATCTGGAAATTCCATTCCTAGGTAAATATCCTAGAGAAATCCTTCAGTATGTACATAAAGGAGATAAACACAAAATGAGATATAAGAATGTCTATCACTAAAGTATTTAATTTTGAATATCACTTTATTTATTTATTTATTTATTTTCTTTTTTTTATTGTAAACAAATGGGATACATGTTCTTTCTCTGTACATAGAGTAAAGGCATACCATTTGTGTAATCATAAATTTACATAGGGTAATGTTGGTTGATTCATTCTGTTATTTTTTCCCTTCCCCCCACCCCTCCCATCCCTCTTTTCCCTCTATACAGTCCTTCCTTCCTCCATTCTTGCCCCCCTCCCTAACCCTAACTCTAACCCTAACACTTCCCCTCCCACCCCCCATTATGTGTCATCATCCACTTATCAGCGAGATCATTCTTCCTTTGGTTTTTTGACATTGGCTTATCTCACTTAGCATGATATTCTCCAATTTCATCCATTTGCCTGCAAATGCCATAATTTTATCATTCTTTATGGCTGAGTAATATTCCATTGTACATATATGCCACAGTTTCTTTATCCATTCATCAACTGAAGGGCATCTAGTTTGGTTCCACAATCTGGCTATGGTGAATTGAGCAGCAATGAACATTGATGTGACTCTATCTCTGTAGTATGCTGATTTTAAGTCCTTTGGGTATAGGCCAAGGAGTGGGATAGCTGGGTCAAATAGTTCCATTCCAAGCTTTCTGAGGAATCTCCATACTGCTTTCCAGAGTGGCTGAACTAATTTGCAACCCCACCAGCAATGTATGAGTGAACCTTTTTCTCCACATCCTTGCTAACACCTGTTGTTGCTTGTATTCTTGATAATCGCCACTCTAATTGGGGTGAGATGGAATCTTAGGGTGGTTTTGATCTGCATTTCTCTTATTACTAGAGATGTTGAACATTTTTCCATATGTTTGTTGATTGCTTGTAGGTCTTCTTCTGTGAAGTGTCTGTTCATTTCCTTAGACCATTTGTCGATTGGGTTATTTGTAGTCTTGGTGTTGAGTATTTTGAGTTCTTTATAGATTCTGGAGATTAGTGCTCTATCTGAAGTATGATTGGCAAAGATTTTCTCCCACTCTGTAGGCTCTTTCTTCACATTGCTGATAGTTTCCTTTGCTGAGAGAAAGCTTTTTAGTTGGAATCTATCCCAGTTGTTGATTCTTGCTTTTATTTCTTGTGCTATGGGAGTCCTGTTGAGGAAGTCTGGTCCTAAGCCGACATGTTGAAGATCTGGACCTACTTTTTCTTCTATAAGATGCAGGGTCTCTGATCTGATTCTGAGGTCCTTAATCCATTTAGAGTTTAGTTTCATGCATGGTGAGAGATATGGGTTTAGTTTCATTCTGTTGCATATGGATTTCCAATTTTCCCAGTGCCATTTGTTGAAGAGGCTATCTTTTCTCCATTGCATATTTTTGGCCCCTTTGTCTATTATGAGAAAATTATATTTATTTGGGTTTGTGTCCGTGTCCTCTATTCTGTACCATTGATCTTCCTGTCTATTTTGGTACCAATACCATGCCGTTTTTGTACTATTGCTTTGTAGTATAGTTGAAGTTCTGGTATTGCAATACCCCCTGCTTCATTTTTCCTGCGAAGGATTGCTTTAGCTATTCTGGGTTTCTTATTCTTCCAGATGAATTTCATGATTGCTTGTTCTATTTCTGTAAGGTACGTCGTTGGGATTTTAATTGGAATTGCATTGAATCTGTATAGCACTTTTGGTAGTATGGTCATTTTGACAATATTAATTCTTCCTATCCAAGAACATGGGAGATCTTTCCATCTTCTAAGGTGTTCTTTAATTTCTTTCTTTAGTGTTCTGTAGTTCTCATTGTAGAGGTCTTTCACCTCTTTTGTGAGATTGATTCCCAAGTATTTTATTTTTTTAGAGGCTATTGTGAATGGGGTAGTTTTCCTAACTTCTCTTTCTGAAGATTCATCACTTATGTATAAAAATGCATTAGATTTAAGTGCATTGATCTTATATCCTGCTACTTTACTGAATTCACTAATGAGTTCTAAAAGTTTTCTGGTGGAATTTCCTGGTTCCTCTAAGTATATAATCATATCATCAGCAAATAGGGATAGTTTGAGTTCTTCTTTTCCTATTTGTATCTCTTTAATTTCTTTGGTCTGTCTAATTGCTCTGGCTAGAATTTCAAGGATGATATTGAATAGAGGTGGTGAAAGAGGGCATCCCTACCTTGTTCCAGTTTTTAGGGGGAATGCTTTCAGTTTTTCACCATTTGGAATGATATTAGCCATGGGCTTAGCATAGATGGCCTTTATAATGTTAAGGAATGTTCCCACTATCCCTATGTTTTCTAGTTTTCAGCATGAAGGGGTGCTGTATTTTATCAAATGCTTTTTCTGCATCTATTGAAATAATCATGTGATTCTTGACTTTAAGTCTATTGATATGGTGAATGACATTTATTGATTTCCTGATGTTGAACCAACCTTGCATCCCTGGGATAACACCCACTTGACCATGGTGCGCTATCTTTTTAATATGATTTGTATGCGATTTGCTAAAATTTTGTTGAGAATTTTTGCGTCAATTTTCATTAAGGATATTGGTCTGAAATTTTCTTTTCTTGATGTGTCTCTGGTTTAGGTATCAGGGTAATATTGGCTTCATAGAATGAGTTTGGGAGGGTTCCCTCCTCTTCTATTTTATGGAATACTTTGAGAAGTATTGAAATGAGTTCTTCTTTAAAGATTTTGTAGAACTCAGCTGAGAACCCATCTGGTCCTGGACTTTTCTTTGTTGGTAGGCTTTTGATGACTTCTTCTATTTCATTACTTAAAATTGGTCTATTTAAATAGTGTGTGTCCTTCTCGTTCAGTTTAGGCAATTCATATGTCTCTAGAAACCTGTTGATGTCTTCAAAATTTTCTGTTTTGTTGGAGTATAGATTTTCAAAATAACTTCTAATTATTTTTTGTATTTCAATCGTGTCTGTTGTGATATTTCCTTGTTCATTCCGAATTTTAGTGATTTGGGTTTTCTCTCATCTTCTCTTTGTTAGTGTGGCTAAAGGTTTATCAATTTTGTTTATTTTTTCAAAGAACCAACTGTTTATTTTGTCAATTTTTTGTATTGTTTCTTTTGTTTCAATTTCGTTGATTTCAGCTCTGAATTTAATTATTTCCTATCTTCTATTTTTCAACAGAAATATAGAGAAACTTGTCCCCTCTCTCTCTTTTGTTTTTCATTACCATTCCCAACCTGCAATCAGAAAGACACAACTAACCAGATTCCTTTGTTTTCTGCCTCAGTTCATCAAAGGGCAGTTCTGTCTCTCATTTTGGAAGGAAAAACTTTTTTCCTTCCAGAAACCTTGTTTCTGAAAATGAAGCAGAAATAGGTTTATTACTGCCAATAACTGGTGATTTAGAATAAACTGCACTTTGGGGATATGCTCTGACTTGCAAATGTAAGAGTATTTCTAATTAGGTGTGCTCATTTTTTTCTGGGGACAGGCAAAGGATAACCTTCAACTCACAAAATCCACAGACATCTTTACACACTAGGTAACAGAGAATCAGGTTCTTTTGGATCAGTTAGAGAGCAAAGGGTCTTTTAGGGAAAGCAGGAGTACACTCAGATTATTCACTCAACAACCAGTTCTTACTCTTAGGTTCCAGGCACTATCCTACATTTGAGAATACCACAGTGAATCAAATTGGAAAAACAAAAACAAAAGCAAACTCTGCCCTCATAGGCAGCAATCTTTATTCTAACATTTCTAGTAGAAGTTGATATTTGATAACAAGTATACATGCTAGATGATGATAGTGCTTTGGGGGAAATGACACTGGTTCAGAGCACAGTGACTCAGGGTCAGGAGAAGGGATGCTGTTGTATGGATCCTGGTGAGCATGGGCCTCTCTATAGTGGGTATTTTGAAGCCAATACCTGAATGAAGTCACTGATTCATGGGGAGATACAGGGATAAGCATCACAATAGAGGAAATGGCACAGGCAAAGGCCTGAGGTCATGAGTATGCATAAGGACCTGGCAGGTCTGGAAGAACAGTACAGACCCAAGGGGACCCACAGTTGTGAGATACAGAGTGGAAAGTCTCTCATTCTGGTACTTTTCACTAACTCCCTGCCTACATACATTCCTCATCAATTTTACAGGTGGACACACAGGATCTAACCCTTGACATTTGTTTCTGGAATATGCTACATGACTCTACAGAGTTCCTTTGGGTAGAAAGACAGAACAAATGCCTTTGGAGACCACAGGTGATGCAGTTTCAGTAATAATATTCCTGTGAATGAGCAGGAAGGAAGAACTATGGATTCAAGTAACTACTAGTTTGGAAACATGTTCTAAGGTTACTGGGGTTAATGGATTAATTAGAATGTCACAAAGCAATCTGGAAGGATCATTTTGGGTGAAACATTCATCTTGTGCTAATAAGTACTTATACCATTATTTGGATTTTTAACTTATTTAAAGCTGTGTGGAGTAACAGGGAAGAAATAACAGGCTTTGTGCTAAACGAATCAGAGTTTGAATCTTGGTCTGACCATTCATCAGCAGCATGACCTTGAGCATGCAGCTGAAATGATCTGAGGCTTAGTGTTTCCTTTGTAAGTCTTGTCTATTTACACCTATTTCCAGAGTGGCTAGGAGGAAGCAGTTTTTGTGAAGCATCTTATATCTGGTAATTGCCTGATTAATGGTGACTATTCCTGTCCAATATGAATCTATGAAGTATAAATTATCCCCCATAGGGGCATTTTGGGATTGTTAAGGTAGGCTCAAAAAGCATGGATTCTGCCTTCTGGAACATCTTTTAGTGGAGAGAATGTATACCCAAGCAACTATAACATATACCACTACAATACAAAAAGGGAGAGATTTCATCCAATACTGGTTGTGGAATTTTCATGAGAGTTTTAAGAACTCGACAGGCAGAAATGTGGAAAGATTTTCTCCAAATGGATTGGTTGAATGAAACCCTGGGGATGGAGATGCCCTGAATCAGTTTGGAATAAGGAGTAGAGATGTCAAGTAGAGTGTATGGACAGAGGTAGGACTGGCAAAGTGCAATCCCAAGTTGGTATCTGATCATTAGGAAACCAGGATGCCTTGCAAGGGAGCTCTGACTTCAGTAGGTCAATAGGGAGCCTTAGAAAGTTTTGATTAAGAGAATAATCTGAGGGTTGAATTTCAGAATGATTACTTTGGCAACCCTGCAAAGTTTGAAGAGGAGCATGGAAATATTTGTGATATAAGCAAGAACTAGTACTGTTTGAGCAACTTACCCTTTTCCAAAAGTATCATTTATTAATTCTCTGAACAGTCTCATGAACTTGATGCTATTGTCATAGACCTTTTGACAGAGGAAGATTTAAGTGCCAGAGACATTCAGTAACTTACCTAAGTTCACATAACTAATAAGAGGTCCAAGATATGAATCCAAGCAGTCTGGTTCTAAAGTCCCTATTCTGAACCATTGGACTACACTGTCTCAAAAAGCCAGCTAAGTGCATGTGTAAGGTATCTGCCTTTGCCTGATCTCTTTTTCTCTCTTTGGTTCTCAGTGTGCTCACCTCTGAAATAAAAAACTTGAATTGACTTTCTAGGATGCTTTCTAGCTCTTGTTTTTACTTTTCTTTCAATCCAAGATTTTATTGTGGCCTTAATCTATTTGGGAAGTACAGAAGGAAGAAAAAGTAATAAAAGTTGTGCAAGAGAAAGACAGAAACTTCAACAAGTTTTGCTTAATCCTCCCCCCGCCTTCAAAGTATTCTGCCTCCAAAAATATTTAAATCAAAATTTTAAAACACAAATAGGAGTAAATGTCACAACATGTTATGTATATTGGTGTATGGAATAGTAATGAACAAATACATGTGGAAGTAACTGGTAAACTCTAAAATATTATGAACATATTAAGTCCCAAGTTTTCAAATCTGTGAATATTTTAATAACAGTGACATAGTTGCATTAAAATGGACTGGAGATCAAAATCTAGAACTTTTTACATATTATATTTGTTAGGTAGGAATTTAGGTGACTGTAGGGGGCAGAGCACAGCAGCTGAGACAAAAGCCAACCCGCCAAAGGTGACCAACCAAGTGGGCTGGAAAATTCCACTGACCCTTAACATCCACCTGTCACTCAGCAGGACCCCCTTCCCATTCCGACCTATAAAAATCCTGGGCAACTGGGGCCATCGCGATTTGCTCTGGGTCCCTACTTGAGCTGTACCCAGGGGGGTCTGGGAATTTCGCTGGAGAGCCAAATTCCAATAAAGCTTGCTCAGGCCGCTTTCTGTCCAATTTTATTCATCCGCTAACCATGGCCCCCCCACCTTACAATATTAATTAATACTATTAATGTTATGTTATATTATTATTCTGTAAGTATATATTATCTACTATGTTTAAGTTTTTGTAGGTGTTTCACATCTGGGACTTTGGTACAACATTAAGAACACATTAGTTTATCACAGTCATGCTTTGAATCGGTGTAAGGCACCACTCAAACCAGAATATTAGTTCACAGTGACTGAGACTTGAGCATTAGGGTAAGGCAACTCATTGAAAAGAAGTCAGTAATGCATTAGATTTATGTGCATTGATCTTATATCCCTGCTACTTTACTGAATTCACTTATGAGTTCTAAAAGTTTTCTGGTGGAATTTCCTGGTTCCTCTAAGTATATAATCATATCATCAGCTAATAGGGATAGTTTGAGTTCTTCTTTTCCTATTCTTATCCCTTTAATTTCTTTGGTCTGTCTAATTGCTCTGGCTAGAGTTTCAAGGATGATGTTGAATAGAAGTGGTGAAAGAGGGCATCCCTACCTTGTTCCAGTTTTTAAGTGGAATGCTTTCAGTTTTTCACCATTTAGAATGATATTGGCCATGGGCTTAGCATAGATGGCCTTTACAATGTTAAGGAATGTCCCCACTATCCCTATTTTTTCTAGTGTTTTGAGCATGAAGGGGTGCTGTATTTTATCAAATGCTTTTTCTGCATCTATTGAAATAATCATGTGATTCTTGACTTTAAGTCTATTGATATAGTGAATTACATTTATTGATTTCCTGATGTTGAACCAACTTTGCATCCCTGGGATGAAACCCACTTGATCATGGTGCACTATCTTTTTAATATGTTTTTGTATGCGATTTGCTAAAATTTTGTTGAGAATTTTTGCGTCGATGTTCATTAAGGATATTGGTCTGAAACTTTCTTTCCTCGATGTGTCTCTGCTGGTTTAGGTATCAAGGTAATATTGGCTTCATAGAATGAAGGACTCCCTCATGCCTCCTTTCTCTCCACACTCGGTTGGGGCAAAATACACACTTTGATTTTCCTGACTTATAAACAGTTTCTGCGACAGCTCGGTGCACAGCAGCACTGTCTGGCGATTTTGGGTGTTCTGGTTTTGCAAGCTGGGGTGGTGCTCTGTTCGGTGCTCGGGTGGGTCTGGGGTGGGGGGATTCCAGCCGTCCATCAGTTTCCGCTGTTCCCCAGGCAACCAGCCAGTGGCAGGAGCAGCGTGTAGCTCTGATTCCCAAGCAGCCCAGCCAGTTCTGTGGAGCATCGCTTTTTCTCAGGAGGACGGTCCTGTGACCTCCCGGGTCCTAGGGTGATCTGCGAGTTACTCCATGCGTGGCCTCTCTCTGTGTTAGAGTGATAAGGAGGAAGCTGATAATTTTGACAGGCCTGACTTTATAGGCTGCCACTTCTGGCCTTGGCTCCAGCAAACAGGATGGATGCATTTTTCTCTCACTTATGCCCTTTCTCTCAGCCTGCCCATCTCCCTCCTCTCTCTCTCCTCTCTCTCTCAACCTCTCTTTCTCTCTCTTCCTCTCTCATGCTCTCCTCCTCCCATCTCCTGCAGTAGCCTTCTTAATGTAGTTTAATGACTTTACAAAGACAGCCAGGCAGAGGAGCACTTACTTCTCAGTGATTTTGGTCTGACTATGACCTAGCTGACTGTGAACTTGGAACAGCTTGAAATGATAGCAGTTCTGATTGTCATTGTGCTTTTTGTTAAATTATTGGAACAGTTTGGGCTCATTGAAGCAGGTTTAGAAGGTAAGAAAGTGCTTTTTAGTGACTTCTAAAATCTGTTTTGCAGTAAAAATTTATTTAAGTGAATGTTAAGAGGCACCTGAAAATGAGATCAGAGAAATGTGACTCTGGGGTGGACAGGAAGATAGGCAGGTTTTTCAACATAGGGAAGACTGATAAACTTTTTTCAAGTTGCAGTAATGTTTGCACAGCAAAAGAACATTAAAACTATGAGAAGCACCAGGAATCAAAATGTTAGAACCAATACTCAGGAAATTAATGATTTATAATGGATATGTCTGCTTATATTGAGATCATTCAGTCCATATTAATGTTAGATTTTTATGTCTAACACCCCCTTTTATTATGTCAGCAGATTTTGACTATGTTGCAAGGTGCACTTGTTTCTTGCTATGTAAATACATTCATCAAATGAAAATGATATGCATTTACTGTTTCTTATGGTTTAAGATTGGAATCTAACAATGACAAGGTTTTTATAAGGTTGTCTCTAGAACTGTTTGTACTATTACCCATTTTACATTCTAACAGGAGTATAAGGGAAAAAGAATCTCCAACTTATATGACAGACTTTGACATAGATGCCAGATAGCCAATTGTTTTTCATATGTTGCTCTTTATAGTCATTAGAGGCTCATTCTCTTGTTCTTAATAGTCATCTCTCTCTTTAAAAAATAAGTGTGTACTTGCCTGTATCTTTTCCTGAGCTGAATGTTTCACTGAGTAAATTTGGAGTTATTTTCTTCCTACTCGGAACACATTTGAGAGTACATTTGTATTCAACCACTAGTTTCTGTAAAGGTGGCAGTGTAATTTTTAAAAGCATTGCCAAATGATGTTTGATGTAGTTATGTTTTATGTTGCAATATTCTTCATGCTTCAAATTTTAAACTTGAACAAAGCACATAACCAGTGTATTTACACCTGTCAACTTATCCAGCCTTCTAGAGAATGGCTGCCACAATGTGGCATAAACAAGATTGTTTTACAAACAGCAAACATCAAATTAAAGTAAGTGTGTCACTCTGATGTAGATTACCTGAAACCTACATTTGTAACTCATGGAAAGGAGGGGGAGGGGGATGGTGGAAAGCAGAGTTTGTTAGAGTAATTTTAAAGGAAATTTGCAAAATGCATTTCCCTCTCACAGGGAAACATTTGCTTTGTAGTTCTAAGAAGAGGATAAATTCTAACTTCTGGAAATGGTCACTGCTCTTTAAAACTGACTTGTCTTTTCCATCCTCATGAAACCAGTAGCTTGGTTTGGGTTCTTTGTTTCATAGTGTGTGTTATTTTACCTGGTGAGTGTGATTGGGATGTCCCATTTTAGTGCACTGGTTTTTATTTTCTCTGAAAATGCCAGCTGCATGGAATGGTGTCAGAATTCCTAGCTCTGTTGAGGGATTTGTGCCTCATTTCATGGAGGTTATATGGTCATTCTTTGTCTTCTTATGTTGAGGGCATTTACTCTGGATTTTGTGCTGACACCTCCTCTGGTATTTGTGTGTGTGTGTGTGTGTGTGTGTGTGTGTGTGTGTATGTGTGTTCAGAAGCACAAATATTCCCTCTCTCAAATGGGAATTTGTGTTTCCTTCCTCCAAGGACCGCTAACCTTTATGAAAGTATTTATTGTTCCCTTTACTTATTACTTATATTAAAAGCTATACTGGTTTGTGTGTACAGTTTCTTTCTCATAATTTGTATTTTATAACATTAAGAGTTTTCCAGAATAACACTGTATTAATACTATGGAGACAATCTGCTCTCTCATAAACTTCAATATAAATCCATATGTGATTTCTAGAGTTTTTCAGGAAGTATTAGTACATGGTAAAGTGTTGATAACCACATTAAGGAGGAATTATCCTTAACAGGTAAAAGTTGGCAGAAGCAAAAAGCAATAGTGCCTCTCCATCCTGAAGTCTGTATATGATTTATCTCAAAGTGAATTTGAGAGTCAAACAACCTTCAAAACAAGATTTAAGTTAACTGCACTCTTTACTTGCTGGAGATTAAAAGTAAATGAATAGATGAATGTATCTCCTTGCATATAGTTTATGAGTATACTATAAATTTGCAGCCTGATTTTAATTAATGAAAAGGAGAAATGATATTTAAGATCAAAATATCATTTTCATAGATTTCCCCAAACTTTATTAAGAAACACAAATATCCGTGCTCATTTCATTCAGATTTATTTTCACATAAGAGTTTCTTTCCCACCATTTTACATATCTGAGTTGGAGAGAGAATGGTTTCTCCTACCTTTCTTATTTCTGTCTGCTCAAGTGTCCTAGTAAAGAATCTGTGTGTTAGTTAGACTTGGTTAAAGACTAATGAGGATGAATTTGAATGATTTTCCCAAATGATTGAAACATTTTATGTCATGTTGCAATTGTTTTACAGTATAGACATTACTCAGAATGTTGTTTTCACTTTTTGTATTATTATATAGGCAATATATATTATGTTATGAAGGGCATACAAAATGCAATATTTACAAAATGCAGTTATTATCTTGCTTTTAATATGTATAGAATAAATGTGCCTCAAAATAAATGGGTAATGAAAAAATCTGAAATATTTGTAATTGCTTATCTTTGAGTGCTGAGTTCTCATTCTTTGCAGAAGACTGGGGATTGGAGTTTTGGATTCCCTGTGTCCTCCTTCTACAGTCTGTGTATGATATTCATAAATACATAATGCTATACATATACCCAAGTCATATATTTATAACCTAAAAGATTTACACTTAGCAGTTGACATCATTTCACTTGAGAAAACAAAATAATAGTTGAGGTAGATTCTTAAGCATCATCTGCTACTCTCTTGCTTCCAAACTTGGATCAGACATTTTACTTCTTTAGTTGTCTAAAACTGGACTTGATAATCTCCATGGAACTTTCCATTTCATAAATTCTATGAGTCTACTGGGTAATTAAAATTTGATGATTTATATAACACATATCCTTTCTCATGAAATAGGTATCAATGGTCTACTTTGGAACAAGTATGCAGTATGACTGTTAGACCAATCCTCCTCTTTGACAGTGAATTAATTCATCGCACCTCAGGGAAATAGTCACTGTATTTCATTAGAGTAGAGAAATGTCCTTTTCCTCAATTCTAGAATTTGGCATTTGGGGCTGCTATTTCAGACATCTTTGTGATTTAGTTTCTCAAAATTTACACAAGAGTTCCAGTAACAATTAAGCATATGTCATCTAGTAGCTTTATTATTGGGTAATATTCTTAAACTTCAATAAGTATTCTTTTTAAGAAAATTACTCTTATACCAGGTTAATGTGCATACAAATAATAGTGTTAATTTGAGCAAAGCTTTAAGAGCAATGCACAATGTTAGTGGTCAGTATTCTGAATTCATGGCCTCTCTCTACTCAGTTTGAGAAACTCCAGAATTATTACAGTTTGGAATCTGCCTAAACTCTCATAACAACAAATTGCCTCTTTCCCAGCTATAAAAGCAAAAGTGGTTTCTGTTAACACATTCCAGGGAGAAACTGAATCAAAATTTTAATGGCAAAGCCATTTCATTATCTCTATATGTGAAACTGGACTATGGAAATATCTACTCTTCATCCAAATATGTATTAAATTTGTTGAAGTGGTTACTGAATGAAGAAAAATCATTCTTCTATCAATCTAAGTAAAAAACAAAAGTTTTAAAGAATGTATTAATGAAAGACTTGGGAAAAAAATCACTTGCATTGGTAATTGTCTTCTATAAAATAACAGAAATAACTGATAATCTACATCCTTTTTAGCATACACATAAGATCTTCTTTGGTATTTATGCAGCTGACTTTATTTAGCTGGTCTTTGTACTACTGTAATACAAACTTCCCTAAGAGATCTATGCAAGGTAGTAGTAACCACATGCAGAAATTTGAATTTTTAGAAACAAACTTTTAGCTCTTCCATGCTACTGACAGAAGCATGGAGCTACTTATTCTCTCCATAAGTTGGACCACCTGGAAAGCAACAGTGACTATATGTCTAGTCCATGATGCTCACTGGGAATCAAGAAGCAAGAGATCACTGGGTGGGATT
The DNA here is from genome assembly GCF_902686445.1 of Sciurus carolinensis. NCBI lineage: Eukaryota > Metazoa > Chordata > Mammalia > Rodentia > Sciuridae > Sciurus > Sciurus carolinensis. The sequence goes on along the minus strand of NW_025920130.1, from coordinate 1,539,208 downwards.
GTTATTTCCATATGAGTTAGTTTAGTTGAAATTCATAAGGCAAAGTATTTGTTTAATTTTTCTAACATCCTGCTTCCCTAAGATGTAATGAGATATCAGAATTGATGTGTTTGGAGTATTAGAAAAGTCTCTCTAAACTGTAATATTTAAGGTCAAAGTAAAGCATAGAGATTTTAGATAATGTAAACATACTATCTTTTGCCGCATGTAGTAATGGAATTAAGGGAATACTTTTACCATTTGACTTTTTTTTAAGGGCCTTTTATAGTTTCTTGCATTTCAAGAACATTAATTCCTAAAGGGGACAATTGGAAGAAGAGGATTTAGTGTGCTCAGAGATCACCCCTGGAGGATCTGGAGTTGTTTTGCTTGAATTCTGGTCATAGTTTCACTTCTTATTAGTCATGTGATTTTATACTGCTACTTGAAATCCATAATCCTAATTTTGGTCCATAAAATGAGATGTCTATAAATAATATTAATATCTTACTTTATTGAGGATTTCATATATACTAGGCAAGTGTTAGGATAAAGTATAGCATAACAGTGTATAGTATAGTACAGACATGTTAATAGTGGAGGATGTTAACCTATAGTATCACATATTTGATCTTCATCATAGTCCTCTAAAGTATGTTCTCTCAATTTAGGTATGAGAAAACTTAGACCTATAGACTCTATAACCTGATCAAAGCTTACTCAGCTAGTGCATCATAAAACTTAAATTCAAACTGAGGACAACAACCTCCCTGTATTATCTTACAGTTTAAATTGCCTAGACATTTCAACATAACAATTTCCAGTAATTTGGTGAAAGGGGAAATTGTATCAGTTCTCTTAATGGCTGTCTACAAGACTCTCTTGAACACAATCTATTAGTAAAACACTTTTAGTCATACTGTATCAATCTGACACAGCATAAAGAATATTATAATGTCCATATGTTATAAATTACACAAAATTCTGTTATGCTCTGAGGCAAAAATGGAGAAGAATGTTTATATAAATATCCATTTTCAGACCAAGCCCAGGGATTATTTGGTTTGTCTTTGGGTGATAGGTGGGATGGTTGGAAGCAGAGGGACAGAAAAGTGTTGAGGATTTTGGAGAAAAAAGGAAATTTGACACAAGGTGCTACTGTGAAAAGGTGAGATTTGAATCCAGAAGGAAGATTTATTTATGAAATGGTCTGAGATGAATGGCATAGGTTGATGGGAGCATGGACAAATGTAGTAAGATGATTGGACTTTCAGCTGGATTTTGAAGTAAGTGTATCCAGAATTGATTTAGAGTATAACACAGCCTCGTTTGGGTTTTAAGGCTTGATCTATGGCTATCAGCAGAAAACACATAGTCCAACCTTTATCAGGAAGTACAAGGCAAGAAGGAACACAGTTGGATAAGTTATCAAGAACTAAGTGGAAGAGAGGGATTAAAACTTAAGTGTGGTGGAGCTCTGTGCAGCAGAATTAGGTGAGAGCTGTGCTGCAAGGGCCATTCCATGAAATTACCTCAGCAAGCATGCAAATTGCAGGTGTTGCTTCTGTTTTGCAGATGGGTAAACCGGGGGTTTAGGAGAGTAATAACCTGCCCAAGGGAGTAAGTGAAGGAATGTAGATTAGTTTTGATATTTTTGTAGTGGCACTGATCCAAATGGCATTCATTATGACTGCAGAAGGTAAATATTCCCAAATATGATAAAATGAACTTAGATAAATGAAAGTGATATGTAATATAACCTTTTTCTACAGAATATGCCTAAACATTTTAAACTCTTTTTTGAATTTGAATTTTTTGCTTCTAATTCTGTATAGAGGTATTGATAAGTGTAGATATAATAATAGGTCAAAATTGAGGAAGAGGAGAAAATAATGGAAGATATGTCAGTAATCCACATAATAGAAGTTCTGACTTGTCAAGACTCCAAAGAATGGAAGAGTCTTCAGAAATCCCCCATTCAAATGGATCATTTCATAGATGAAGAAACAGTCCAAGAGATATGAAAACTTAACTGTAGTAGAACCCCATACAGCAGAAAGAGGTGAAAGCTGTGTTGCAAGGGTCATCCCCTGAAATTAGCACAGCAAGCCTGCAAGTTGCAGGTGTTTTTGTCTCAAAACTGTTTTCTGAAAATAAAAATATGATTTGTATTCATAAGATAAACTTTAAACATAACCTATGTTTTATAAAGTAATTATCCAGGTCTCAGGTCTTCTATCTTTCTATTAGTGAACCAATCACTGTAAAGTCCAAAGATGTAGAGCTTGGGTGATAGTGAACTTGTTTTCTGGCACATCTTTGTCATTAGATATAGGTGCAACTGCAAACAACTTTTAGATTGAAGGACTTAGCCATAAATCAAAATGTTTTCCACCTCTGTTACTTGTCTGCATAAGCTTTGTAGTAGAGAGTTGTCACCACCTGATGGCCTTTCCATTGACCCAGTGGATGCATTTTTGCAAGGTCAAGTTTCAATTCCAAATATATGTACTTATATGTCACTTGAGCAGTTGTCCTAATTGTTCATCAAACTGTTTCTTCAACACAGGAAGCTGAACTCCAACCCCTCACCTCTCTCACTGCTTGCTCCAAAGTCATCTTCTCACAGAGGCCCACCTTGACCTCTGTCTTCCAAGTTCAGTCCCATTGTTCAGGCTGTTGGAGGCATGTCTTTGAAAAGCATTTGAATTTGTCAGAAGACTCATTATCAAGACAAATCTTATTGCTGAAATTATACCCATTGTGTATTTTGGTTTTTATAGAGAGGCCATAGAGTGTAGCTGCTCAGAGTACAGACAATGAACCAAACTAATTAGTTAAAGAGCAATTTCAGTCCCAGCTCTAATACAAACTAGCATTATTGTCCTGGTAAGAGCTGTAACCTTCTGAACCTAGGTTTCCTTATCTTTTAAACTGGAGTTGTCATTGTATCTCCCAGTCTGTATTTTTGTGTGTGTGGTTGATATGAGATAGTATTTATATGTGCTTAGCACTCTACCTACAATTATAATAAATTATTTGTGTGATTTGCCATTATATCCAGGTACCATCATCTTTCCATCCAAAGAGGAGAGGCCACTACTCAATGTCTGAAACCAAAAGCTGAATGCTTTGTTTGTTAAGCAGGTGAAAGCTGTGCTTCTAGGATGCAGTTATTTAGAACAAAGTGCTGCTCAGGTCATGTTGAGTTTTAGGCTTTCTGAAGAAGAGTTGTTAAGGGAAGGTTGTCTTTGATGAATTGGATTGGGATTAAAACTGGTTCCAGTGGTTACTTGTTACTGTAATCAAAGAACAGTCATCTATTTTCTTTTTTGGAAGTAGAGTAGAGGCACAATTTCATGGTAAACAACATTTCAAGTTATTTATTGAGCAAGTCCAAGGTGCTGGCCACTGTTCTTCATGGTAGGGTTGCAGTCGCAAGCAAAACAGACAAAACCTGTGTTCTTTCAAGTTCATTTGCTAAATGTTTAGATACTAACTATAAATTAAAAAAATACAGGATACAGAATAGATCTGGTAGAATTTACTTATTTATTATTTATTGAATGAATGTTTCTCTCCTATGTTCCATACATTATTCTAAGCACAGTAGTAAAGTACTTGTCCTTGTGAAATTTATATTCTACTGAGGAAGAAAGACAAAAAGATAAATTAATATATGGTAATATCTAATCTAATATTAAATAAAGGCAAACACAAACTATTTTAAGGGAACAGAAACAGGGTTCTATTACAAAGTGGTCAGGAAAAGTCTTTCTGAAGAACTGAAATATCTGCAAATTCTTGAAAGAAATGAATGTGTGGGACAGTAGAATCTGGGAATTACGGATTCCAGGCAAAAGATGTACTCAGTACAAGAGCCTTTGGCTAGAGGTTCACTTGGTCTACCCAAGGAACACAGGCAGGCCAGTGTAGCTGGAGCAGGGTGAGCCAGCCAGGAAAGAGGAAGGAAAAATGGAGGGTTAGCCAAGAATTCTTCATACTGGACTGGCTTGGAGTTTCTGGGAAGCCACTGAAGAATTAAAATAGGAAGCCTACACAGTTCAGGACTCCATCTCTTTAGTAGGCCCTGATATCAGTTTCCACACCATATCTGCTCATTCTGATCTCTATGCAGTCAATTCCCAGACACCTGTCGGTACATGGATTCATTACCTCTTTTCAGACTTCCTTTATCTGAAACAACTATCAGTACTTCCCATCACTAATTTTTAATCTGTGCTCAAGTTAATATTTCATTCTTCTTCGTTAACCAAGTTCTGCCCTTCTGCCTACCATATGGAGTGAGCAGGTCTAGTCTTTATTTCTTCTTCCCAGGAAGTTTCGATATCCTGGGATAAAAACCCCACTCTTAAATGCCTCTATAGAAATAATGTGAATGGTCTTAATATGACTTTGCTGGTGAAGGGATTTTGAAAGGTCAAATAATAATCCTTAAGTATCTGCATAGTGGAGTAACTTCATAGTGTACTTGAAAAATGTAAATTTCAAAGTAAAACCTTGTTCTTTTTCCTTAAGTAACTCCTCCTCCCCTACACACTAGCTTCAACAATAAAGATCTAAATTGGATATATTCCAAATTTAGGTGAGAATAATACATTTATATACCAGGTATTTGTACTAACACATAATTTTTGGAACTAGCAAGCATCAACCCCTTCATGTTAAAGTCAGTTGAGACCTAGGAAGGTTAATTGAGTTGTTAGAAATCAACACTATTCAGTACCATAGGTACCATCATAATTACATCATCTGTGATAGATTAATAATTATATTCTGGGTGAGGTGCAGAATTTACATATTTATACTATCTAATTTTTGCAAAGTTCAATAACAGTAATCTTATTAACCATAATTACAGAAACTCTGCTCTGACTCTTTACTTACTTAAAAATATATTGTGAACATTTTTCTGTTATATTGTTCTTTTCTAGTTTTATTACTTATATCCAGGACAATGGGGGGAGGGGATTTGCTGGTGCACAGGTCAAATGAAAACTGTGGCAAAGCAGGGTAGCTTGCCACAATGTGATGCCCCCAACTGGGGAAGGTCAGGAACTAAGCTTTTGTTCATCAGAAAACTAGAACCCAGGTTTCATTGTTTAAGATCTACAGTGGTGAACACATGGAGTCAAATCCCAAATGCCAGGTGATCTCAGGCCTTTAGGCAGGTGTCAAATGAATAGAGAAGGGGGCCTCAAGGAGGGAGGTCTCAAAGCTGTCAAGAAGACAGCATCAAGTGGTAATGGTACCAGTGACACCTTGATGAGCTTTTGATGAGCATATGCTGAGCACTATCATCAGCACTTAATATGTATTAGTCAGGTGGACAACAGTTTTTATGTACTAGTTGTAATTGGAGATTTAGCAAAAGAGAAGGGATGTGAATATATGTTCATAAAGTTCGAGTCATTGCCTGGCATCACATACTTAGAAGTAGTTGAACTGGGATACAATCAAGGCTGAACATCTAGAAAACAAAGATTCTCAACCATCATGTACCTGCCTCCAAAGTAGGACTAGGTCATGGTCAGAGATAGGATTACCTTGAAGTAAATTTAAGCTTAAGCTACAGACCCTTTCTAGTATAAGGGCCCCATCCTGTTTGCATTCTATATGTTAATGACCATTCCAAATTTGTATATGTGATTTTTTAAAACTCTTTTCTTATAAACCCATTGCTCCAAATTACATGTTTTCCAGATCCCCCAAAAGACCATCTGCTCCTGTTGTGATCTTAAAAGAGCTTGCCATTTCCTGACTGATTTAAATTCATGCATGGGAGCACAGAAAGCAAGATCCAATATAGTTGGATATAAAGTCTTCATATCTCTCTCTCCATCTCCATGGCCCCCTGAATTCATGCCTGATGGAGAAATACAGGATTAATTGACAGCATGACATTTTCAGGTCTTGTTGATTGAACTGGGAGTCGAGTCGTGTTCCCTACAGAATTGGATTAGGAGTCCAGTTGGGCTTGGACTTGAGAGGGGGTCTCAGAGGTCACTGGCAACATAGCCAAGTGGAGAGCATGTGCTATGTAATCAGTCAGACATGGATTTGAATTCTCTCTCTCTAGCTAGCAAGTTGCCCTTGAGCAACTTACTTGATCTCTCCTCAAGCCTCTGTTTCAACCTGTTTAAGTTGTTCACTTCTGTAAGATTAATAGAGATGAATGGACAGTGGCTGGCTCTATTTATGTGGTCTATAAATGTGTCATTAATTGTTAGACAAAATATAAAAGGCACTGAGGAAATGAGTCAAGAATGAGCATGATCTACTATTTATCATTTGAGTTTTGTAAGATTTTTCTAGACAGGTGCTACAGAAGTGAACTCTAGAAATGTCTGTGTTGGTACTTCATCCATTCATTCATTGAACCTCTATTTACTGAGCTTCTACTAGGTACTCTTCTAGGTGTTGCAGTATCTTTGGTACTAAACTGTTGAGGTCCCTGTTGGCTGGTTTTGGTTGCAGAGGAGTTGGTTTTGTAGTCTATGCTGAGGAAAGTAGAGAATGTAGGTGTAGATATTGGTACATTCATAATGGGAAGTTAAGAGATACTATGACTTCTTCTTAGTTAATATGAATCATGTTGAGAGGGAAAGCATTGGTGAGGTGAAAAGTAATGAATGCTTTAAGGAAAGAGAAATAAAATATAGCCTTACCAGAGGCTGGGAGGGGCAGGGAGTAAATTAAGCAAATGCAGGAAGTTTGCTACACAATGCTGAGTGTCCGCTTGAGATATGTTGTTACAGTTTTAAAAGAAGACTCTCTTTGAATCAGATAAAATACACATTTTATTGGATATATTACTGCAAAATTGTTCTCATCAGACATGTTCAAGGAGAAGGGCACAACTGGGTAACAAATAGGATAATGGGAAAAATATTGAGCAAACTAGAGGAAATCTGCCAAGTGCAGTCATAAAATATGTGACAGTAGACACTTCTGCTCAGACTGTGGAGATACAACCTCAGAAGGCCTGAAATCACTAGTTGGAAATGGTGTCTCCTGGTTAAGTGAACAAACAAAAACCAGTGACTAAAAATGATATTTCTCTATGGTGTGGTCACACTGGTACACTATAAATCAAAATAGTCAGTAAAATTCCTCATTCAGCTAAATATTTACTAATGCTAATTAATGTGTTTATAGTGAAAAATTTGAGCTCTCAGACATCTCTGAAAGTGACAGATGAATTCCTGGAAATGGTATATGTCCTGGGCTTTCAAAAATGGAGTGAAATGAAAATAGAGAGGAATTTCATGCTTAAACTCTGAGTTTCCAAAACTAAGGCATTATTCATTAGATATTTTTAGTGATGCATTTATATTTCTCTTAAAAGATGTAAAAGTTGTGTCTGCAACTTTTGACCACCAGTCTCTTTCTAACTTGTGGGAATTTCAGTATTTGGTAGTCACAGATTCTATATCCTCCCATCAAATGACTGTTCAATGGTTTTTAAAATCAATGAGGTATATAATTTTGTATATGCATGTACCCAAGTGTACTTGTACACAGGTACATGCTTGTATAAAGATGTACTAGACTCATGCCTACACATACTTAAGTATTCCATACATACATACATATGTACAAACTCTGAGAACATAAGCCATGAAATCTACCAGTTAGAATACACTGGGTTCACAGGAATACTGGTTCTTTCTTACCAAGATCTGTGAGAATTCCTTGGGGAATGGGTTTGCATTGACCTATGTCTGCAAGCACAGAGGGAGAAAAGGGACATTATGAAAAAGAGCACTAGACAAATAATGAAACTTGACTCTGGGCTGAAAGGGAAGACATTGTTCCTTTGGAAGAAAAATGTCCTGACTGTAATACCTGCAGTAGCTAGCTATATGATCTCAGGCAAGGTATTTTGAGCCTGTTTCCTCTACAAAATCCTGAACTGGATCTACTTTGTAGACCATTTTTCTTGGAAGAACACATATTTAATAGACATAAAGTGCTTAGAATGCCTAGTTTGGGCCACTGGTAAGGGCACAGGAATGTGCTCTTCCTTAGCCTGATTCTTGCTCACCAGGTCATGCATTTCCCATCTTAACTTGGAAAGGCTGGAATAGGACCCATGTGGTTGTCTGGCTGCCCCTTCCAGGTCCCAGCCTACTGCCCCATCCAAGCTTGGTTCCTCACTTGCTCAGTACCATCTCACTTGGCCATACCTTGATTTTGAACACATTCAGATCGGGCAAGAGCCTTCTCTTATCTGTATGTTGATAAATTCTCCAACCTGACCTTGTAAGTCTCACAAGACAGGCAACTATGCAACTATGTTAAAAAGACATACAGAATATATGTCTTTAGGTAAATGAGTGAGTTTCAAAACTGTTCAAAACATTGATTCCATTTAAAAAATACACACATATGGTAGAGGAGCTGAACACTGACATTTTTTATTTCTTCTTCTTTTTTTTATTATTGTATACAAATGGGATACATGTTGTTTCTCTATTTGTACATGGAGTAAAGGCATACCATTTGTGTAATGATAAATTTACATAGGGAAATGATGTTTGATTCATTATTTTTTCCCTTCCCCCCCACCTCTCCCACACCTCTTTTCCCTCTACACTATCCTTCCTTCCTCCATTCTTACCACCCTCCTTATCCCTAACCCTAAAAATAACCCTAACCCTAACACTAACCCCTCCCACCCCCTATTATATGTCCTCATCCGCTTATCAGCGAGATCATTCATCCTTTAGTTTTTTGAGATTGGCTTATCTCACTTAGCATGATATTCTCCAATTTCACCCATTTGCCTGCAAATGCCATAATTTTATCATTCTTCATTGCGGAGTAATATTCCATTGTATATATATGCCAAGTTTCTTTATCCATTCATCAACTGATGGGCATCTAGGTTGGTTCCACAATCTGGCTATGGTGAATTGAGCAGCAATGAACATTGATGCGGCTGTATCTCTGTAGTATGCTGATTTTAAGTCCTTTGGGTATAGGCCAAGGAGTGGGATAGCTGGGTCTAATGGTGGTTCCACTCTAAGCTTTCTGAGGAATCTTCATACTGATTCCAGAGTGGCTGCACTAGTTTGCAGCACCACCAGCAATGTATGAGTGTACCTTTCTCCCCATATCCTCGCCAACACCTATTGTTGCTTGTGTTCTTGATAATCGCCATTCTAATTGGGGTGAGCTGAAATCTTAGGATAATTTTGATTTCCATTTCTCTTATTACTAGAGATGTTGAACATTTTTTCATATATCTGTTGATTGCTTGTACATCTTCTTCTGTGAAGTGTCTGTTCATTTCCTTAGCCCATTTGTTGATTGGATTATTTGTATTCTTGGTGTAGAGTTTTTTGAGTTCTTTATAGATTCTGGAAATTAGCGCTCTATCTGAAGTATGAGTGGCAAAGATATTCTCCCACTCTGTAGGCTCTCTCTTCACATTACTGATAGTTTCCTTTGCTGAGAGAAAGCTTTTTAGTTTGAATCTATCCCAGTTGTTGATTCTTGCTTTTATTCCTTGTGCTATGGGAGTCCTGTTAAGGAAATCTAATCCTAAGCCAACAAGTTGAAGGTTTGGACCTACTTTTTCTTCTACAAGATGCAGGGTCTCTGGTCTGATTTGAGTTCCTTGATCCATTTTGAGTTGAGTTTTGTGTAGGGTGAGAGATAGGGGTTTAATTTCATTCTGTTGAATATGGTTTTCCAGTTTTCCCAGCACCATTTGTTGAAGAGGCTATCTTTTCTCCATTGCATATTTTTGGACCCTTTGTCTAGTATGAGAAAATTGTATTTATTTGGGTTTGTGTCCATGTCCTCTATTCTGTACCATTGATCTACCTGTCTATTTTGGTACCAATACCATGCCGTTTTTGTACTATTGCTTTGTAGTAGAGTTGAAGATCTGGTATTGCAATACCCCCTGCTTCGCTCTTTCTGCTGAGGATTGCTTAAGCTATTCTGGGTTTTTTATTCTTCCAGATGAATTTCATAATTGCTTGCTCTATTTCTGCAAGGTACATCATTGGGATTTTAATTGGAATTGCATTGAATCTGTATAGCACTTTAGCTAGTATGGCCATTTTGACAATATTAATTCTGCCTATCCAAGAACATGGGAAATCTTTCATCTTCTAAGGTTTTTTTAATTTCTTTCTTTAATGTTCTGTAGTTCTCATTGTAGAGGTCTTTACCTCTTTTGTGAGATTGATTCCCAAGTATTTTATTTTTTTTTGATGCTATTGTGAATGGGGTAGTTTTCCTAATTTCTCTTTCTGAAGATTCATCACTTATATATAAAAATGCATTGGATTTATGAGCATCGATCTTGTAACCTGCTACTTTACTGAATTCACTTATGAGTTCTAAAAGTTTTCTGGTGGAATTTCCAGGATCCTCTAAATATATAATCATGTCATCAGCGAACAGGGATAGTCTGAGTTCTTCTTTTCCAATTCGTATCCCTTTAATTTCTTTGGTTTGTCTGATTGCTCTGGCTAGAGTCTCAAGGACGATGTTGAATAGAAGTGGTGATAGAGGGCATCCCTGCCTTGTTCCAGTTTAGTGGGAATGCTTTCAGTTTTTCACCATTTAGAATGATATTGGCCATGGGCTTAGCGTAGATGGCCTTTATAATTTTAAGGAATGTTTCCACTACCCCAATTTTTTCTAGTGTTTTGAGCATGAAGGGATGCTGTATTTTATCGAATGCTTTTTCTGCATCTATTGAAATAATCATGTGATTCTTAACTTTAAGTCTGTTGATATGGTGAATGACATTTATTGATTTCCGAATGTTGAACCAACCTTGCATCCCTGGGATAAAACCCACTTGATCGTGGTGCACTATCTTTTTAATATATTTTTGTATGCGATTTGCTAAAATTTTGTTGAGAATTTTTGCATCGATGTTCATTAAGGATATTGGTCTGAAATTTTCTTTCCTCGAATGTGTCTCTGTCTGGTTTAGGTATCAGGGTGATATTGGCTTCATAGAATGAGTTTGGGAGGGTTCCCTCCTCTTCTATTTCATAGAATACTTTGAGAAGTATTGGAATGAGCTCTTCTTTAAAGGTTTTGTAGAACTTGGCTGAGAACCCATCTGGTTCCGGACTTTTCTTTGTTGGTAGACTTTTGATAACCTCTTCTATTTCATTGCTTGATATTGATTTATTTAAGTTGTGTATGTTCTCCTCATTCAGTTTAGGTAATTCATATGTCTCTAGAAATTTGTTGATGTCTTCGAGGTTTTCTGTTTTGTTGGAGTATAGATTTTCAAAATAGCTTCTAATTATGTTTTGTATTTCACTTGTGTCTGCTGTGATATTTCCTTGTTCATTCCAAATATTAGTAATTTGAGTTTTCTCCCTCTTTCTCTTTGTTAGTGTGGCTATGGGTTTATCAATTTTTTTTTTCAAAGAACCAACTGTTTATTTTGTTAATTTTTCCAATTGTTTCTTTTGTTTCAATTTTGTTGATTTCGGTTCTGATTTTAACTATTTCCTGTCTTCTACTACTTTTGGTGTTGGTCTGCTCTTCTTTTTCTAGGGCTTTGAGCTGTAGTGTTAAGTTGTTTATTTGTTGATTTCTACTTCTTTTGTTGAATGCACCCCATGAAATAAATCTTCCTCTAAGTACTGCTTTCATAGTGTCCCAGAGATTTTGATATGATGTGTCTTTGTTCTCGTTTACTTCTAAGAATTTTTTTATTTCCCTCCTGATGTCTTCTGTTATCCATTCATCATATAATAGTGTATTATTTAATCTCCAGGTATTGGAGAAGTTTCTGTTTTTTATTCTGTCATTTATTTCTAATTTCAATCCATTATGATCTGATAGAGTACAAAGAAGTATCTCTATCTTCTTGTATTTGCTAACGGTAGCTTTGTGGCATAAAATATGGTCTATTTTAGAGAAGGATCCATGTGCTGCTGAGAAGAAAGTGTATTCATTCTTTGTTGGATGGTATATTCTATATATGTTGGTTAAGTCTAAATTGTTGATTGTGTCATTGAGATCTGTGGTTTCTTTCTTCAATTTTTGTTTGGAGGATCTGTCCAGTGGTGAGAGAGGTGTGTTAAAATCACCTAGTATTATTGTGTTGTGGTCTATTTGACTTCTGGAATTGAGAAGGATTTGTTTGACGTACGTGGATGAGCAAATTTTCGGGACATAGATATTTATGATTGTTATGTCTTGCTGATTTATTCTTCCCTTAAGCAGTATGTAATGTCCTTCTTTATCCCTTCTGACTAGTTTTGGCTTAAAGTCCACATTATCTGAAATGAGGATGGATACTCCAGCTTTTTTGCTGTGTCCGTGTGCATGGTATGTTTTTTCCCATCCTTTCACCTTTAGTCTATGGGTATCTCTTTCTATGAGATGAGTCTCTTGCAGGCAGCATATTGTTGGATTTTTCTTTTTAATCCAATCTGCCAGTCTATGTCTTTTGATTGATGAATTCAGGCCATTAACATTCAGGGTTATTATTGTGATATGATTTGTATTCCCAGTCATTTGACTCATTTTTGTTTTTTGACATGATTTGGATTCTCCTTTATTTGGCTATTCCTTTAGGCTAGTTCCTCCTGTTGCTGATTTGCATCGTTGTTTTTCATCTCTTCCTCATGGAATATTTTGCTGAGAATGTTCTGTAATGCCGGCTTTCTTTTTGTAAATTCCTTTAGCTTTTGTTTATCATGGAAGGATCTTATTTCGTCATCAAACCTGAAAGTAAGTTTTGTTGGGTATAAGATTCTTGGTTGGCATCCATTTTCTTTCAGGGCTTGGTAAATGTTGTTCCAGGCCCTTCTAGCTTTTAGGGTCTGGATTGAAAAATCTGATGATATTCTTATTGGTTTCCCCCTGAATGTAATTTGTTTCTTTTCTCTCACGGCCTTTAAAATTCTGTCTTTATTTTGTATGTTAGACATTTTCATAATAATGTGTCTTGGTGTGGGTCTGTTGTAATTTTGTATATTTGGAGTCCTATAAGCCTCTTGTACTTGGTTTTCCATTTCGTTCTTCAGATTTGGGAAATTTTCTGATATTATTTCATTGAATAGATTGTTCATTCCTTTGGTTTGTTTCTCTAAGCCTTCCTCAATCCCAATAATTCTTAAATTTGGCCTTTTCATGATATCCTATAATTCTTGTAGATTCTGTTCATGATTTCTTACCATCTTCTGTTTGGCCAACTTTGATTTCCAGATTAAATATTTTGTCTTCAATGTCTGAGGTTCTGTCTTCCAGGTGTTCTATCTTATTGGTTTTGCTTTCTATGGAGTTTTTAACTTGGTTTATTGTTTCCTTCATTTCAAGGATTTCTGTTTGTTTTTTTTTCAGTATCTCTAACTCTTTATTGAAATGATCTCTTCATTCCTGTATTTGTTCTTTTAACTGTTGATTGGTGCGATCATTTAATGCCTGCATTTGCTCTTTCATCTCCTCCTTCAATGCCTGCATTTGCTCTTTCATCTCCTCATTTGCTTCTCTGATTGTTTTAATTATGTACATTCTGAACTCCCTTTCTGACATTTCTTCTGCCATGCTGTCATTGGGTTTTATTGATATAGTATCTAGGTTTGTTTGGGACATTTTCTTCCCTTGTTTTCTCATATTGGTCAGATGTCAGTGGGACCCTGAGATATTGCAGATTTCCTCTATTGGCTTATAGTGTCCCTGTTGATTTCCAGTGGAACACCTCCCAGCCTTCAGTATCCTGAAATCTTGGAGGAACTTGATAATGCAGTGCTTCCAAAGAAAGCTGCCCCTAGCCCCCTACTGGTTCCAGGGCTTGGAGCTGGCTCTGTGTGGAAAGACTCTCACTGAGGGGCCTGCACCGCGCAGCTGGCCATGTGGGAGGAGCCCACCTCTGAAGTGTACAATTCTACCTGGGAAAGACTCTAGCTGTCCTGCCCTGCTCTGATAACCCACCCATATCTGTCATCTCTCAATGCCTCCCCTTCTTGAATCCTGGGTTATGGAGTGACTGGAGATGCAATCACCCTCTAGTTCGCCATCTTGGATCGCCCCGTGTAAAGTGCCTGCGGCCCGAGGGGGCAGGGCCACCTGGAGAAATCTCTGGCTGCCCTGCCCTGATCCCAGAGGCTGCTTGCGGGTTGAAGCTCTTTGTTGGCTCAGGGACTTGTGGCTGGCTCTGTGTAGAAAGGCTCTCACTCGGCAGTCTGCTCCGAGAAGCTAGCCTTGAAAGGCGCCTCCCGCCGCAGAGGGCCGGGCTGCTTGGGGAAGTTCCTGGCTGCCCTGTCCTGGTCCCTGAAGCCGCTTGTGGGCCAGAGCGCTCCGCGCTGGCACAGGGACTTGGAGCTGGTTCTGATCAGAAAGTCTCTCACTGGGGGGCCTGCTCCGAGAAGATGGAGAAGCTGGCAGTGTGGGTGGGTCCCACCGCTGGAGTGCGCAGGGCTGCCTGGGGGAGAGTCTAACTGCCCTGCACTGCTCCGATAAGCTACCTCTATCTGGACCTGCTGCCCAGGTCAAGCTTTACCCAGTGGGCGAGACTCACCTGTGCCTCTATTTTAGTCCGAGTGTCTCAATGCCTCTCCTTCTTGAATCCTGGGTTCTGGAGCAACTGGAGATGCAGTCACCCTCTAGTCCGCTATCTTGGATCAACTTTATTTCTTCTTTGAACATGTCCATTTTTTACAGGTTTATGTAAAAGGAATTAATTTAAAGGTTAATTTGAAAAGGAATGGAGTATCAATATAAAATACACATTTTTTCCCCAACAGGTAAAAAACCCTTTAGAACATAAAAAAGCCCTTTAGAACATAGTAATTGATCAACTTAAAATGAAAAACATTTTCTGGTCCAGAAAGCTTATTTAAAATTGAAGAGTTCTGTGTTTGTTTTTAAACTTAAAATTAAGGGAATTCAGGGGAAATATCTTGGAACTAATGCCAGAACTTTGCACATTTGAAGTGATTGTTCTGCCTTCAAATCAAGCTGTGTATAGCCTCATTGGTGAAGAACCATTTATGCAAATATTCGATATGAAGGGAGTTATCAAGGGTTCAAAATGGTGATGTTTTGCTTATAAGCTTCCCTTACCTGAAAGAGGAGCTTATTTTGTGTACCTTCTCAGAGGAGCTTTAGTTTTACAACTCTTAGAACAAACCATTTGACTTATTGACGTGTTTTGCTTCATTTCCTCTGAAAGGGAAAATTGGACTGGGTGTGTGATGTGCGAGAGGATGGGGTCATGGTGGTGTGCAGACCTGAAGTTTGCTATTCTTAGCAATCTTCAGTCTCTGCTTCTGAGTTTCAGTCATTTTCTTTCCCTAACCGCATTTTTCCCTGCATCTGCCTGGACACCATTCATGTGAAAACTTAGGTAAGAACTATTTAATGTGAGGAACAGATTAAAAGGGGAAAGGAGTAATAGAAAGAAGGGCAGCAATTCCATTAAACATCTCACTAGCAAGGGATCCTAGTACTTTTCGTACATTTTTTTCTCTTGTTTTCAAAAGTACTTTAGAAAAATTTGGCCACAAAGGATCATCTACATAATTTTCCTTTTTTATTAAGTAGATTTTTTTTCTTGACTAATGAGAGAAAAGAAGACTAGGTAGATCCGGATTCAAATTGACACAATTTTGGGTAAGGAAAACACTCCACTGTAGGTTCTATTCCATGATCTAGGAATTCAAACTAAATAAGATAATGACCAGCACTTCCAAAGAAGATAGGTCCAAAACAATTGCCCCAAAATATTAGCGTCAAAGACAGCACATGGTTTTCAATTCAAATAGTCTTGTGTTTTCATCCAGACTCAGTCAATAGCTGGTTACCTTATATTAGCTTTTCTTCAATAATGGAGACAAGATTTCCCCCATGACCTTATTGGGAAGAACAAGGAGCTAATACACATGCAACATCAAATGCACTCAGCAGCAAACATCAGACATTTGATAGAGAATGAACTGACATTTGTCAAGGGTCTGCCAGTCACTCTGGATAGAAGTGCTTTATAATCTCAGGCACTCTGGTTATCTTTTCTGTGCCTTCATTTCCTCAGCAGTAAAAAGGAGATGAAAATAGTATTATTTTCATAATGTCTTCAGGAGAAAGTAAGTTAAAGCATATAAACATCTTACAGTGTCTGGCTTATGGCCAGCATGATGTAAGAATTTGGTCTTACTGTTTTTAAAAATCATCGATTAGTATTTTCCAGAAATTAGGGTAAGTGGTTAGTCCATTTTTTCCCTTCCTTTTTATTTTTTAATAATAGTAATAGTGGCTTCTATTATCTTGATTCTCTTTCATTTTGTAGTAAATTTTGTGTGCTTTGCCTGTAACCTGAGCACATATCTGTGCATGGTTAAAACTTTGCAGAAAAACAGTACTTACTCAGGTATAACTGTCACCTGGCAGGGAGTAGCTATGCTGTAATCCAGTGCTGAGTTTAAGCCCACCTGACTAGTCCCCAGAAAGATGTCTACATGTCTTTCATAGCAAAGGAGACTTGAAGTTAAGCTGTTCATGAATCAGACTAACCTCACCACTGGTGGAACACACCCAGCTTCAGGTGTTCAAAGATCTGTCTTCCCCAGTAAACCCCAAGCATGTTGATTTCAAGCAGAAAGAATTTCTAACCCATGCTGATTTTCCCTGTAGCAGTCCTTAGTAGTTGATCACCAAAATAGGTATGACTGAATGACCAGGAGGCAGATACCTGTAAATTCATATTACATCTATATTGTTAAATTATAGTTCATAGCATTTTTCCTCTACAATTTTTTCAATATTAACTATATAGACTTCTTCCAGATTTCCCATTAAAAAAGGCACAAAAGGAGGAGAAAATTGGAATGAAAAGTTGAAGGAGAAATAACACACTGGGAGCCCTGGTTAGTCTTTACATAGATGATAGAAATGCTCCAAAATGACTTGGAGACTCCCCTGCAAACTAGATTTAAATCAGAGTAAAAAACATTATGGAATTTAATAGAAAACCAGTTGGTACCAGGCTCTGTCAACTCTTTCTTGTGCAAGTCACTAGCTTGCAAAGTAAACTAACTCACTGTGCCCCAGATCCTAATATGTCACATGGAGATACTAATATCTATTTCAGGGATTGTTAAGAAGATTAAATGAGTTAATATATATTGTGTACTTGGAATAGTGCCAGTCTTATATAACTCTGTTCATTGCTTCATTATTATAATACTCAAGACATTACATGAATATATTTTCTTTTTGCCTGTACATAATGATTATAAGAGATATAGAACCTCAATTAGTGCTTATTTTCTTTCCATGTATTTATAAACACATTCTAATAGGAGCGCACATCACATTATCTTGATTCATATAAATAATATTTTTCATTTCCCAAATTAATGCAAGCTCATAATATTTTAGGCAATGTAAACTCTGCAAAATAAAAACAGAAGCAACAGGAGTTTCTAAAATGTTTTCAGTATAATTTGAAGATCAGGCAAGGTTTGGATGGTTAAGAGCTCTGTGGCATGGAATTTTGATCTCATTATTTCTGTAGGCCACTCTTAGAGACTCAAAATATACTTGTGCATACTAAATCTGTGGAGGAATCTTACTATAAACAAAGGGGCCCACTTTTTTCTAACCCTAAACGATGCTTGTCTCCTATTAACCTCCTGCAGTTCCCATTTGGGAGGTGTTGAATTGAGTGACAGGCAGCATGAAAGAATGAAAAGAACATGAACAGCGAATCCAAAAGGTCCAGATTTGGCATCAGTGTCTGAGTCTTGGTTAATCTTACTATATTCTTTTTTTAATCTAATTTTTAGTTTCTTTAACTCACAGTGTCTTTTCAGCAAAATAAGGATATTTTGTACTCAAACATTCATTGTAAAAATGAAATAACAGATGAAAATAATAAACATATGTCACAAATGTTAATTTCCTTCCCTTCTCTCCAGCAAATGGAAAGAAATTTACAGAGAAGGTACTGAAGGCATTAGGAATCCCTAGGGAATTGTCTGGGAAATTTCTCCTTGAAGAGAATTGGTTTAAAGATGTGGTTAGCTGTGGTTTAAGTAGGATACACAATGTCCTGCTCTGTAAAGGATTCCCTTTTCAGTGGAAGCACTTCCAAGGATTGATCACTGCCTTCTACTTTATCCCAAAGCAATACCCCCACTTTATCATCTCTGTCATTTCTGTAACTTAAGATGCAGCCATTTTGGTGTACCCTCTCTCCCATAATGTACTCTAGCCAGGTTCATTTTCACCTGCTCAATCAATTATTGTGTCATGCCTGGTGACAGGGCACAGTGGCTTTTCACAAGCAAATATCCAGAATAGCATTTCACTTTCTTCATGGAATGTATGTACCAAACACTGTTTTTGCTCCAAATATCCTGGCCTACTGGTGACATACACTAAGACTGAGAGCTATGAGGCCAACATTGAAAATAAGCAAAGTGAGAGAGAGAAGGGGGAAGGAGAGGTCTGGCAAGATAAGAGAGGGACTTGGAAAGTCCTCTTTGTATCTGCATTTAAGTGGAAAGAGGAGAAGAATGAACAGGGCCAGGTGCAGTGGGGAGCGATTTCCATTGAGAGTTGGTGTCATTCCCTATGAATGGTCTTTGCATTGTTTCAACAAGTTGTGCCAAACACAGCCAGCAGCTTCCTGCAGTGCTAGATTACAGACATGTCTTGCTTTGTTTTTTATTTCTTTCCTTACTTTTAAGATTATAGTTTTTTAACATTGTTTTCCCATGACAGACACTTGGCTCATCAGCTGCTTCCTAACATCAAAGTACACTTGCCTTTATGATTTTATGTCTGATAAAAAAGGAAATTAAGGACTTGTGGTAATTCCTCAGCTTCTGTTATTGCTGTCTTTTGCTGTTTCTATTATTATTATTCTTTGAATTGATGAGTAGTTTATCTCTTCAAAAGCTTGCAATCTAGTAAAGATATTAGACAAATACTCAATTAAATATTAACAAGAAAGTGTGCAATGGCATATGAAAATTTCAAAAATACATAAAAATAAAGTGGCATGTTTTTCCAAGACAGGGAAATGTCACCTTCAGATTAATACATGAGAGAAAAAAATCATGGGAAGGAAGAATAGGTTGATGGATAGATAATTAGGTCCCCAATTGGAATTTTTAAAGGATTTTACTAAGAATTATTAATTTTCTACAAAATTCACCATTTTAAATTTTTGATTCAATTAATTTTAGTATATTTTCAAGTAGCACTGTCATTATATCCACAGTTTTTGATCCTAATTGTTCTCATTTACAGTTCATCTCCATTCCCACACTAGCTCCGGGAAACCACTAATTTCCTCCCTGTCTTGACAGATGTTCCTGTTTAGGTCATTTCATACAAATGCATTTATACAATATGTGTCCTTTCTCTTTACATTTGTAATCCATTCATAGAATAACAGCAATGAGTAATTCCATTTTTTAAATTCCATTATATACCATATTTTGTATAACCATTCACTAGTTGATAGAATTTTGGATTGTATGCACTTTTTGGTTGTTTTGTGTGCAAAAATTTGTTTGCAGGATGATGTGTTTTCATAGTCAAATATGAGCTAGCAGTAAAGTAAATACTGTGAGTGAAGAATGAAGATGAAAATTTATGTTATGTTCAAGAGTGATTAGCCAAAGCAGAGGATATCATAGAGGCATGGAGAAATAGGAAACATGGCAAAACCAACAACATAATTTGCCAGTGCACATTGAGAGAAATGTATATCTTCTAATATGATTGACCTAGAGAATATTTGATGCTTAAAATATTTTGTGCCTTACTGAATGTTCTACATACCCCATGAGATAATAAAAGTTCTCATCAGCATTTGAAATATTCTGATAAGTCTTGAAACAAAAATATCAATTTTTGAAATATATTTAAAGATTATATTTTATTTATTCCATTTTATTTATTCCATATTTTATTTATTCCAGTTTTTCATGCACATAAACACATACACTACCCACAGAATTGATTTATTAACATTATTAATGTCTCATGATTTTAAAATGTTCTATGGGTGAACTTGGTACAATGGATCTGAAGAGAAATCTGCTAGTTTCTTACCTTGAATACCAGGACAGGGATTATAGAAAGCATAATGTGAACATTTCTAAAGTTAGTGTGATACAGTGAAATACTATGCAGCCTTTAAAAAAGGAGATTCTGAAATATAGGACTGAATATAGAGGATGTTTTACTAAGTAAAACAAGCTAGTCCCAGGAAGACAAAAGCTCCATGATTCCACTTATATGAAATATCTAAAATAGTCAAATTCATAGAATGTAGAAGTAGAATAACAGTTACCAAAAGAGGGGCAAGGGACATGTGGAGTGCTAATCAACAGTCATGAAGCTTTAACTACAAAGATGAACAAGCTCTAGAGATCTGCTGTGTAACATTAAACCTACAACCAACAATAATGCACTGTGAACTTAGATTTTTTAAAAGAAGTTTACATCTTGGGTCATGTATTCTTACCACAATTAAATAAAAATAAAGTTAATGTAGCTCTTCATTTTCTCATAAGATTGCTAATTCACATGTCCATTGGGCTGATCAGGCTTATTTTAACATCCCAAATATTAAAATAGAGACAACACTTTATTGTTTTGCTCCAAGTTGATATTTTACAAACTGTTGGTGATATGCCAGGATTGATTTGGCAAATAATTTATGTGGGTCCTGATCAGCATTTTTCATGAAAGAAACAATTTCAGGGTGACTTACGTATTAAAGTAAATATTGTTTCATAAACCTTTCATTTAAGGTGTATATGAGTGAGTTGTTTCAATATATTAACAGTGAGTTGTAGTTAAATAAGTAAATGAAAGTCATTTCTTTAAAATATGGTTTCCTAAAATTTGAGAAAAGTATTATGAGGCTCTTAGATGGTACATAAACAATCATTTCTAATATTATATCAATAACAAGGTATTTAGATTCTTTCTAATCCTAGTTCAATACTTGGATTTTAGAAAGGAGACAGTATTCTTTTCATGCCAGTCTTTGACAATTTAGAAAAACATAGTATATCATTCTTTTCCTAAAGAGATCATAGTTCTCAACTCAGGTCTAAAATTGGAAAAAAATATCATTTTATCATATTCATATTCATGTCACATTTGTATAGCAAATGATGCCTATTTACAATTTGGTAGTGATATCCAACTTTAAAAAATATATTTAAGATTAATGAATTCCTTTAAAAAACTAACATAATAGTATAAGTAAAATAGATTTGGTAGAACTATTAAAAGTGATTATGTGAGTAAATGAAATTTGGGAAACACGTGCTAAGTTTTACTAAACTAAGGTCTTTTACTTATGAAAACTTCTCTGATATTAAGAAAAAATCTTTGAAGTGTTTCATGTTTTTTTGATAACAGCATCTGTCAGCTGGAATCAACCAATCTACAATAGAAGTTATCTGAACAAAAAATATATAATGGTCTAGAACTGAAGGATTGCTGGTGAGAGTGTTGGGAGCAGCACGAAAACCTCTCCATAATAGCATTTTGTCTCTTCTTCTATTGCCAAGGAATCTGCAGAAAGATTGTAGCCCATAATGAAAATCTCATAGATATTTGCACATTTTATTTATTAGGTGTAATTAATTCAGTAGGCCATGCCAGGGTGTTTCACTTCATCCAATATTTAGATCGATAGAAAGTTGTTATATATGCATGAATTATCAATTTCCAAATCATCAGAAAGCAATCAGAGAAATCCCACACTATCCTGATGCTCTGCAGCATGAAATCTCCACTTGTTGAACCATATGTGAATTCAGTCTGAAAGACTACTGTGAATATTCATTGAACATGTGCCATCTATGTGCCAAGATGCCACTTAATCAGTTCACAGTTTATTGGATTCCAAATTTCAGGGATTACTTGAGGTCAAGTTTGTCTACTACTTTCACAGTGAGACTATCACTGCTCCTAATCTGACATTGGAATTAAATCAGTCCTCTGAGTGTCTCCTCTGTGTCTCTGCATCAGTGACTACATCAATGGAAGTAACTAGTTTGTGTTAAAATAGTTTAAGCTATTCCAGAAATTATTAAATACATTTTATAAAATCAAGGAGATGATAGCTATGAGCTTGGAGTATACAAACTTGTGTGTTGTTTTATTTTTCTGTGTTTAATTAGATAACATAATTACCAGGGTATTGAAATCTCCAGTTCTACTACATAAGGAACACAAATCACTAGGACCCCTAACTTCCAACTTTCCAAAGAGTTCATATTTATACCACATGTCCTGGATCCCAGTAGTGTAATTTTTTCCAATGTTCTAATTGTTATTTATGACAATTTTAATACCTGATGAGTTGCAAGACTTGGGTGACCCAAGTTTCACTGGTGATTGTTAACTTGAGTTTTTTTCATTCAACAAATACTTCCTGTATGTTGTTGAGAAGAATATGTCTTTGGGGGAAAACAGTGAAAGTTTGGGGTAGAGGGGAGTCATGAGATGGCTTGTATTTTCAATGCATTATTCATGCTCATTTCTTCACAAGAGAAGGAGGAAGGAAGGAGCACTAAACACCATTTGGAGACTTCTGTTACCAAGACAGGAAGTGATGGTGATAAAACCAGGCAGTAGAGTTACCAGGTAATCACTTTGTACTTTGCAAAATGCCTAGAGTGTTTTCGTTTCCTTTATGTTGTTTAATAAATATGATGCTATATTCTTACTCCTCTTGACCTTCCTATAAGTGTAAAAAAACTTGTATGCAGATTTACAAAACAGTGTCTGTATCCAATATGATGGGCAGAGAATAGGGTGCATTATGTAGTATCTGTGTTTAGCAGAATCATTCTCTGCTTCATAAGCAGTTGAGGGCATTTTGATTTGTAATAGTTTCATTTCATTTTTGTTTTTTGCATAGGCAGAGGAAATAATGGAATAGAAGTGGAGTGCATCTTCTGCTAATGCACCATCAATAAACCCCTGAAATACTTAGACAAAGCAAGTAACTAGAAACAATCCACCTTTTAAAGCTAAAGAGGAATGTGGTGGTTACTTTGTGGTATTGATGTCCTCATCCTAATAGTGAGTGCTAGCAGTGATTGTGAAATGAATTTTTGGTATACTAAAGTTCTGCTTTGTGATATGCTTTGTCTACCCGAAAAAAAGTTAATCTGCACCAGTCCTCAGAACTAAGTTTTAAATAATGGGAC